>NC_064615.1:1182674912-1182912412 GCF_023898315.1 Schistocerca nitens | reverse complement strand
CTGGGCATCGCCTTACAGTAGTGAGTCGAACCACAGAAACTTTCTCAATGGTAGTCAGTGTCTCATCCGTCAACCAGCAGAAGTTAAATCAGGAAACTTTAGATCGGGGAGGTCGTCATCTGGCAATAGTCAATGCTTGAGACTCAGCACTCTGTCCGTGGCATCGAGCACTAGCTGTGGTCTAGGCTGTTACACCTGTAATCGATTACTCTGTAATTCAGATAAAGCAAATGAAAACACAAACTAATTATGATATTCATTTAGGTGTAAACAGTAAATCAGTAAAGCTGTTAAGCTTTCATCTTGATTTCAAATTACATTTAGAGGACATATTAGCCTGCTCTGCAAGAGAACAGTGGAGACTCACAGATGTAGCACTAATGAGTATCTGAGGATACCCTGTTCTTTTCCAGCCAAATATCTCCTACAGCATATTGATACGAAGACAGCCCTGTTATACTAGTGAAATTCTTGGGGTAATAATAGTAATCAGAACAAAGAGCAAAATGGATCCTAAAGCAAACTTAATACAAAATGTAGCATTCAATTTGCAACACAGTGACATTGTCTCCACAACATTGCCAAACGTTCAATAATAATCTGGCTCATTCATATGGCATGTGTGCTGTGAAATGATCACATGCAACCACAGTGGGTTTCAATGGCAATTGGTGACTGCATGTAACTTGCATGAACTACACGAGAGTTCTCAAAATGGAGAAGCATAAGCAATGTTTTCAATTTTCAGTGACATTAGACACACTGTTTGACAATGTTTACTACTGTAATTTGAACTTTAAACATTGTATAAGCATGTACTGTTCTTTCAGTTCATCTATTAAAATCTATAACCCTACATGTGTTCAGGCAGCCATGATGATCCCTCTTCAGTGGTTTTCTTCCACTTCAATGGTCCACATTTGAATGTGCCTTCAGAATATCTCTCTAGGTATGGCTTGCACCTTTGGAAAGACACTGCTGCTAGCATTTCTACACTGCAATCCCAAGAACTCGCCACATAGCACACTGACATTTGAATTCATTACCTGTGTAATGACAATTTGAAAAACCCTTCTGTCCCCTCCTTATCGAACTGAAGGTACTCACATAAAACGATACATCTATTGTCATTACTTCATGTCACCAGACAGAACATACAGCACACCGTCACAATACAAGAGGCAAACTAGACATTGATATTTTGAGACACAGATGACAAAGACCTGAAATTTAAACAAAATAACATGTTCAACAGTTTTTAATAAATTTCTAAAACTTGACTTTTATTTCCCTATAACGTTCATAACGCTAAAATTTATGACTTGTTGCTGAAACGTTTATCCTGAAGGTGATGGAACTTTGAAAATGAAATGGTTATATTGATTTTTAAAAAGATTGATAAATAAATAGCATTATGTTTTTAAGATTTATTCTCTCATTATCAACTGTCTACTTAATGATGCAACGTATACTACAGAAAGTATTCAACAGTTAAAAACTGTGAAACATCTAATGAGCAGTACAACAATGAAGAGAAATTGTACCATATGTAACACAGTAATGAAATAAATTTCAATCCATTCTTCAAGTACCTTTGGCTACTGAATACAAAAAGTATTTGTTATAACGTCAAGTTTAACAAATATATTTCAGAACGACACAACACATATAAGTCACAGAGTAAGTTGACAAGCAAGACATGTGTACACGTTAGCATTCGAATGAGCACTGAGTCCCAGTCTAGCGGCCGCTGCTCAGCTGGCCGCTTAGGTGGCGCAGCTGCTGCATGGCTGGTAGACAGCGCCGCACGTAGAGGATGCGCGTAATTGCGCGGCGGCGCTTTGAATGATCGGCGAGTCACTACACTTTTCCCCCCCTTTGAAATTGTTGCACTGGTCTTGATGGAGGTGTCCTGGAGATGGCTAACGTCCATAGGCATTGTTTGACTCGCCGTAAAGTCTCGAGGAGGAGGCTTCCCGTACGGACGGAAGTGTCCACGATGATAACGGGTCGAGATGACAGGAGACATAGGGGTCGAATCTGCTGGGGCCCCCTGCACCAATCTGCCCATTGCGGCAAGTCCAGTTGATATGTCAGGAGACATGGGTGATGTGTCGGCGTCCGTTGGAGGAGGAGGCGAGTAGATTTGCTCTGACAGAGGATGGTCATCCGGTTCCTGCATGGGCACGTCTCCTGGTGGCGTCCGTTCTTGTGCTGGCATTGCGATGACAGTGAGAGGGCTGCGTTGTGAGTATTGAGAGATGCCAAGATCCCAAGCGTCAGGTAGGGCCAAAAGTGGTGTAGCGGCATTCGGAATAGGTGTTTCTGGCACACGAGGCCGAAGCTGGTCCGAATGACGCACTGCAACACCCGTGTCCGTCTGGATTTCATACAGGCGTCTGCCACAGTGTCTTAAGATGCGGCCCGGGCTCCATTTTGGCCGCCTGCCATATCCCCGTACCCAGACGAGGTCGTCGGCGGTGAACCGGCCAAGGGAAGGCACCCGCGACCGTGAGGTGGGAGGCCGCAGAAGATGAAGTAGCGTGCGGGGCTGTCGGCCATGTAAGAGGTCAGCCGGGCTGTGGTCCCCCATGGGGGTGAAACGGTAAGACGCCAGAAACTGGAGAAGTGCATCAGCAGCAGCAGAAGAAGTCAGAAGTTTCCGCATCTGAGCCTTAAATGTGCGGACCAGTCGTTCAGCCTCACCGTTGGATTGTGGATGGAACGGCGGGGCCGTGACGTGCATAATGCCGTGACGAGCACAAAAATCCGCAAATTCAGAAGAGGCAAATTGCGGACCATTATCAGTAACAAGAGTAGAGGGGAGGCCTTCCAAAGAAAAAATGTGGGCGAGAGCACTGATGGTTGCCGCGTTGGTAGGCGACGTGCAACGGACAATGAAAGGAAAGTTAGAGTAGGCGTCAATTACGAAGAGCCAATAAGTACCTAAAAAGGGTCCCGCAAAGTCAGCACGAATGCGCTCGCAGGGCTTCTCAGGCGAAGGCCGTGGTGACAAAGATGACTTCGGGGCAGCGGCCTGTGACGCACAAGGGCCGCAGGCAGCGACCATGTGTGCTATTTCAGAGTCAAATGGCTCTGAGCACTATGAGACTTAACATCTGTGGTCATCAGTCCCCTACAACTTAGAACTACTTAAACCTAACTAACCTACGAACATCACACACATCCATGCCCGAGGCAGGATTCAAACCTGCGACCATAGCGGTCACGCGGTTCCACACTGAAGCGCCTAGAACCGCACGGCCACACCGGCCGGCATTTCAGAGTTGATGCCAGGCCAGTACACATGATGGCGCGCCAGAGATTTTGTGCGAGACACACCCCAGTGCCCTTGGTGAAGGAGGCGCAAGACCGGAGCACGCAAAGACGCAGGTACCACAACACGCGGCGAAGCATCGTCAGTGGAAAGGAGGATAACAACATCCCTAGCCGTGAGGCGGTAGCACAAAGCGTAGTAGTTCCGCAATGGATCAGAAGTCTTAGCGAAAGGGCGATCTGGCCAACCCTTCTGAATACAGCGTAAAAGCCGGGAGAGGGTAGGGTCAGAACCCGTAGCAGCTGCCAGCCTGTCCCCAGTGATGGGGAACCCTTCCACAACCCGCTGCTCGGCAACATCCAGGTGGAAACACAAAAGCTCGTCCCTATCTAATGCCTGATCAGGACCCATTGGAAGGCGAGACAGAGCATCAGCATTTGCATGTTAGGCCGTTGGCTGGAAATGAATCTCATAATTGAAACGAGACAAGTAAAGAGCCCAATGCTGGAGGTGGTGTGCAGCCTTGTCGGGAAGTGACATTGATGGATGAAACAAGGAAACAAGCGGTTTGTGATCCGTAACAAGATGAAATTTTGAGCCATAGAGAAAAACACCAAACTTATGAAGAGCATAAATAATGGCCAGAGCTTCTTTTTCAATTTGAGAATACTTTTGTTGGGCATCCGTGAGCGTTTTGGAGGCATAAGCAATGGGTTGTTCCGAACCATCAGAAAAATGGTGCGCAAGGACTGCACCGACCCCGTATTGAGAGGCGTCTGTGACAAGAACAAGATGTTGGCCAGGCCGTACCCAGGCACGGGGCCTGTTTCAGCATAGTCTTCAATTTCTGGAAAGCCGCATCGCATGACGCGGACCAGTGAAAAGGCACGTTTTTATGCAACAGGCGATGCAACGGCTGAGCCACCAAAGCCGCAGACAGTAAAAACTTGTGATAGTATGCTATTTTCCCCAAGAAGGCCTGCAGTTCCTTAACAGATGTAGGGCGAGGAAGGGCATCGATCGCAGCGACAGTTTGCTGAAGCGGATGAATACCATCCCAAGAGAGTTGAAACCCCAAGTACGTGATAGATGCCTGAAAAAATTGTGATTTCTGAAGATTATGCTTAAGACCGGCAGTCTGTAAGACATGAAAAAGTGTGCAGAGATTTAGAAGATGTTCTTCAGTGGTGGAGCCAGTGACAACAATGCCGTCCATGTAATTGATACACCCAGGGACAGGGAGCAATAATTGTTCCAAGAATCACTGAAAGAGAGCAGGGGTGCTAGCAACCCCGAATGGCAAGCGTTGGTATTGATAGAGGCCGAAAGGCGTGTTAAGGACCAGAAACTGCTGGGAAGCAGCGTCGAGAGGAAGTTGATGATAAGCTTCTGACAGGTCAATTTTAATAAAATACGGGCCTCCAGCAAGTTTAGTGAACAGTTCTTCAGGACGGGGCATAGGGTAAGTGTTGATGAGGCATTGAGCATTTACAGTGGCTTTGAAATCGCCACAGAGACGAATATCACCATTTGGCTTAGCAACGACAACGACAGGAGAGGACCACTCACTGGAAGTGACAGGAAGCAAGACCCCTGAAGTAGTGAGACGATCCAACTCCCGTTTTGCCCGATCACGAAGGGTCACAGGAATGGGCCGAGCCCGAAAAAACTTAGGCCGAGCAGTGGGTTTGAGTGTGATATGAGCTTCAAAGTCGTTTGCACGGCCTAACCCAGGGGAAAAAAGGGACGAAAATGTCGTCGACAAGGAATCCAGTTGAGCATAAGGAATAGCATCACAGACAATATTGACAGAGTCATCTATGGAGAACCCAAAAATGTGAAAGGCATCGAAACCAAAAAGATTTTCTGCATTGCTCTGGTCGACCACAAATACGGGAACAGTGCGAACGACGGATTTGTAAGATACTTCAGCATCAAATTGTCCCAAGACAGAAATCTGTTTATTGTACGTCCGTAATTGCCGAGTGACAGCTGACAGGAGTGGAGAACCCAACTGAAGATAAGTCTGAGAATTAATTATAGTGGCAGTAGAACCGGTATCCACTTGCATGCGAACATATCGACCAAGTATTTGGACAGTGAGGAATAACTTCCCTGAAAGGGAATAAGTGCAATTGACAGACAACACAGAATCAGAATCAGCGTCATGTTAATGAACATCATGTATATGGTCAGATCTGCAAACGGAAGACAGATGACCTTTCTTTTTGCAATTGTGACACACAGCCCAACGTTGGGGACAATCATCGCGTGAATGTTTCGTAAAACACCACGGACATGAAGGAAGTTGCCGGGGGTTTTGCTGCAGTTTCTTAGCGGGTTGTTTACGGCTAGGCCGAGGCTGCGCGTGGGAGCGCACTGCGGCCAAGTCGGCCGGCGGGGATGTGCCGCACGCGTCGTCAACAGCGCACAGGGGTTATATTTCCCCGACATCACCCCACGGCCTCTATTTGTGCCCCAGCGGAGCGAGAAATTTCAAAAGACTGCACAATGGAGAGAACTTCATCTAGAGTCGGATTCGCCAACTGAAGGGCACGTTGCCGAACTTCTTCGTCGGGCGCCGACCGGATAATAGCATCCCATGCCATGGAATCGGCATAGGATTCTTTGTGAACGTCAGTAACCAATTTACACTTTCGACTGAGGCCGTGAAGTTCAGCAGCCCAAGCGTGATCGGATTGATGTGGCTGTTTTTGACAACGATAAAAGGCAACACAAAAGGCTACCACATGCATTTGCTTTTGAAAATAGACAGACAGAAGTGAGCACATTTCAGAAAAGGACAAAGATGCAGGATCCTTCAAAGGAGCCAATTGCGACACCAACCGATACATTTGAGGTGAAATCCAGGAAAGGAACAGAGACTTACATGGTTGTTCGTCCGTCACATGAAATGCCAAAAGTGCTGTCGAAGACGTTTTTCATAATCAGACCAGTCTTCCGCCGTCTCGTCGTAAGGAGGAAAAGGAGGTACAGCCAACGAGGAGAAACACCCCGCATTTGACGCCACGACGAAATCGCGAGTCGCCGCTGTTAGAAGCGTTTGCTGTTCAAGGAGATTTTGCAATAGTTGCTCGACAGTAGCCATGGAACCCTGTGGGTCAACGGTGAAAAGGAAAAATCCACTACCTAGTCACCAATTGTTATAACGTCAAGTTTAACAAATATATTTCAGAATGACACAACACATATAAGTCACAGAGTAAGTTGACAAGCAAGACATCTGTACACGTTAGCATTCGAATGAGCACTGAGTCCCAGTCTAGCGCGCTGCTCAGCTGGCCGCTTAGGTGGCGCAGCTGCTGCATGGCTGGCAGACAGCGCCGCACGTAGAGGACGCGCGTAATTGCGCGGCGGCGCTTTGAATGATCGGCGAGTCACAACAGTATTCTGGGCCTTAGTCCATTCAATAGATTAACGTAGGGGTAAATGCCAGAAGCTCTTAATCATTTCTGGCATGTGGTGAACTTGTTCAGAAGCAGTGAATATTGACAAAAATGATTGTTTTCTGGGGTAAAAATGATGGTCTTTGCATGCCTCTCCCTGTTTAACCTAGACACACAGAAAGAGATCTGTGATCATCACGCTCCACGATTGTGCTCTCTATACAACACAGCCTGCTCTCTCTATTGCAGAACTGACCTTCCAATTCAATATCATAAATGGATTTGGAGCATGCTACTTGCATCTCATACATAAATACATCATTCAGAACCAATATATTTCCATAATAATGCTTAACTCTGGAACAATAAACTATTAGAAACATACTGTATGACAAAAAAGGTCTTCTTCTTTCATCCCTCCTTAGTTTGTGAAAGCCCTCCTGAATTACTTTGTACATATTGTAACACGTATGTAATGATGCATGATACTTACCCTTTACTGTGAGTTCTAATTTTTCTTTACATTATAATTCACAAAGAACTTTGTGAATTATCAACTTTCACATGTAATGATGGATGATACTTACCCTTTATTGTGAGTCCTATTTTTATTTACATGATAATCCACAATAAAACTTCGTAAGTCATCAACTTGTTTATATAATGTGTCATTGATCTTATTACAGTCCAGTAATATCAGATGGAGCAAAACATTTCTCCGAAGAAAAATAGAACTCTCTCTAATTTTTTCATAATTCTCAATTTTTTTAGTGAAATCCTGTAACAATACAATAAACTATTATAATATACTGAGTTGCTTGTTAGTAGTTTCCAATTAATTTTGACCTTGCAAAATTACATTTTATGCCACAGTTCGAACAGTGAAGTATTGTTCCCAAATAATTTGTCCTGAATGTAAAGCACACCAATATGACACTATTAAAAAGAAGTCCGCCTTTCTCATTAACACACTGCTCCTCAAAAAATTCAGGAATAACATGTGCAAAGAACAACACAGTCTTAAGAAAAGATCCATAAAAATGTATTCAAGAAATGGACAACACACAATTTACACCCTGGAAGATAACATAATCAAGACAGGCTGTTAGTTAGGTTCCTGCAAGTTATTTTTATAAATTACTGGAAACAGGTGTCAGCTATTTGAAATATTGCACTATGGTGTAATACAACACCAGTAACCTTTCCTAAAATGTCCACAGATTCACACCTGATTATGAACTCATTCAAAATTGCAGAATTGAAGATATCAGTGGAAGAAAATGGTAACCTAAAAGAGCAAATTTGGAGTTGTTGCATGTTGTATGTTTGGTTAAATTTGAAGACAAGAATGTAAATACAATAAGAGAAAAGAAATTATACTACAGACAGCTCTTTCTAGTGGTACATATGGAAAAACATGGTACCAAAATGTAGTGCATTCGAAAACACAACAGATAGCATAATCAGACTAACCTTTACTGAAATGGGAGTTAGCACTTTCTACCACTGATCCCTTCAGTCCTGCTGCCAATGAGATTTGATTGATCAAAATACTACAACTAACTCCTCTGTTTTATTAAAAAAGAAGAACAAGTTCAGACAGTTGGAGAATTAAGAAAGGAAAAAGTTATTTGCTAAATTGACACTCTATGAGAAAAGCTTCATGATTCACATTCTTTGGTGTCTGCTGTTAAAAATGTCAATATTATGTAGGCCATAGGATAACTTCACTTATTTCTCTAAAAAAAGATGAAAGAAAATACAGGACTCACTGTAGTTTACCTTGAGTGTAGGAAATGGATCAGATTTAAAAAAATCTGCTAACTCCTCACTGGCTTCCCCATTTAAAAGATGCATGTATGGGTCATATGTAACAAGATACTTCTGTGGACCAACAGAATTTTTATCAAAACTTGAGAGAGCTTTTGAAAGAATCTGTTGCACACGATCCTCTTCTTCATACACTGGTTTAAGATATGTTTCTTCATTTCTCATTTCTGTCCAGAACGATATATTTCAACTTTTACATAAATATAAATAGAGCAGATCTGAGGTAACATTTGATAACTGATATGCAATGCTATTAGAGATAAATTTTGAAAGGCATACAAGTAATATATACAAAAATTATACTTATAGCACTAATAAATGCAGAAGGTAAACATGTCACAGCAAGATAATTTTTAGCCCAGCAGAAGCAAGACATGTATTTTTGATCTGCTGCACAAGGCAGTATCTACTGAAGGAAAAAGTAACTTGCACATAATAAACAAGGCATGCATCATTCACAAAGACCTTCAGTTCCAGGTTCAGAGTCCATGCAGGGTATGGTTGCCGATGCACAGTGACCAATTTTCATCCAAAGCACTGGGCTAGTTCATTTTTCTCTTCAGAAGGGAAGGCTATTTGCCACCTTTTGGTCATTGCGCAATGACAGAATGCATGCTCTGCAATCTTTCTCAAATGATTTTAGAAAATCTATTTGTTAGGAAATTTACTTTCTTCGTTTGCATTAAGACATAGAGAAAGCTTTTGACAATGATGACTGGTATACTCTCTTCCAAATTTTGAAGGCGGCAGGGGTAAAATACAGGGAGTGAAAGGCTATTTATAATTTGTACCAAAGCCATATGGCAGTTATGGGTGTTGAGCACATTAAAGGGAAGCAATGGTTGAGAAGTGAGTGATACAGGGTTGCAGCCTACCCCCAATGTTATGAAACCTGTATACTGAGAAAGCAGTAAAGAAAACAAAAGAAAAATTTAGAGCTGGAATTAAAATTAAGAGAGAAAAAATAAAATCTTTGAGGTTCGCTGATGACATTGTAATTTTGTCAGAGACAGCAAAGGACTTGGAAGAGCAGTGGAATGGAATAGACAGTGTCTTGAAAGGAGGGTGTAAGGGGTATAAGATGAACATCAACAAAAGCAAAACAAAGA
Organism: Schistocerca nitens; assembly: GCF_023898315.1. NCBI lineage: Eukaryota > Metazoa > Arthropoda > Insecta > Orthoptera > Acrididae > Schistocerca > Schistocerca nitens. The sequence continues at coordinate 1,182,902,789 of NC_064615.1, read as the reverse complement.
TAATGGATTGTAGGCAAATCAAATCAGGTGATGGTGACAGAATCAGATTAGGAAATGAGAGACTTAAAGTAGCAAATGAATTTTGCAATTTGGGCAGCAAAATAAGTGACGATGGCCAAAGTAGAGAAGATATAAAATGTAGATGGGCAATGGGAGAAAAAAGTGTTTTGGAAAAAGAGAAATTTGTTAACATAAAGTATAGATTTAACTGTCAGGAAGCTCTTTCTGAAAGTATTTCTATGGAGTGTAGCCATGTATGGAAGTGAAACATGGACAATAAACATTTTAGACAAGAAGAGAATAGAAGCTTTTGAAGTGTTGTGTGATGGAATAATGTTGAAGATTAGATGTGTAGATCATGTAATTAATGAGGAGGTACTGAATATAATTGGGAAGAAGAGGAATTTTGGCACAACTTGACTAGAAGAAGGTGTTGGTTGCTAGGACACATTCTGAGGCATCAAGGGATCACCAATTTAGTATTGAAGGGCAGTGTGGAAGATAAAAATTGTAGAGGGAGACCAAGAGATGAATACACTAATCAGATTTAAAAGGATGTAGCATGCAGTAGTTACTCGGAGATGAAGAGGCTTACACAGGATAGAGCAGTATGTCAACCAGTCTTTGAACTGATGACCACAACAACAGCAACGTGTATTTGAAAATCAAAAAGTGTGCTGTAGTGAATTACTGTTTTTCTTATGCACATATTTCTAAAGTCATTATCACACTTATTGCAAGGAACGGAACATTACATTCTTGTCTATTATTTGTATATTCCAAAATCATATTCAATTACTCTCAAAAATAAATGTGCCTTAACAAATTTTTCTCTCTTTCTCTGTGTTTTACTCAACCTTTTTCCAATTGTGTAATTCCTCTGTTTTTAATTTTTATGAAAATTGGCATCCTTTCTTCTTTCTCCTTCATACATTATTCTACCTTATGTCATTATTAGCCACACAATGATGACCTATTTTTGTGCTCAGAGTCTAATGTATTAAATTTTGGTTTTACTCTATCTCACTGTTTAATATTTTCTCCATGGTTGCTTGTTTCGTAAAGTTTATTACTATCCGGACCAGTCAGCAAAATTCAGATAACCATGCTTCTTTTCTTGCTAGCGGACTTCTTCTCCTTTGCAGTGTCTTCAGGGCTAGAGATGAAAAGAGCTGGAATACTACTTAGTTTTACATATTGACAGACAATATTTCTTGTTTCAGCACCAATATGTTTAAGCTCCTTTACACATTGTGTAAACAATCATATCACAACTATGTGTATGTAAATATCATGCTCAACAAGATTACATTTTGACAAACAAAATGATTGACAATGTAAGTTAGAATGACAGTTTTTAAAACTTCTTTTGTTCTTCCTCTATCTTTTCCTATGATGTCACTATTGTTATTGTGAGCGCCATCCACCCACAGCCATGACATACCTCCGAGCAGCGACATCTAAGAACGAGCAGCCCATAGTAGGTGTACCCGCTAAACTCATCATCTTGTCATGCATATATGCTGCACCCATACACCTTGCATTACCTGCACATAATAATAAACCTTTTCTCTGACAATATGCTGTCCAAAACTTAACTACTAATAAAAACATTTATTAAATACTACAATCATTCTTCATTGTTTACAAGGACCAAGACTCTAACCCATCATTTTCCCCTAAAAATTATGTGTAACATCTCATATCATGCTGTATCCTTCCTATTGAGATGAAAGTCATCTTGAAAGTTACTTTCTTTAAGTCACTAACAACAACTTTTAATTCTTTTCATGCTGTTTTACACAACAAATAAACGTCAGCCCTTTTTCTGATAATTCCAACCATTCTCAACCAAAATGCAAACTTTAATTATAATATGAAAGAAAAGGAACAAAGGCATAGATTCCTTTTAGTTTACAAGTCCTACTAATGTATATTGCTTTTTCCAGTTTGGTGACTAGCTCTACAGAATGTGTGTATGTGGTTAATATTATTTTAACATCTATTACTTTAAATGTTTCTTTTCTAAGTTGTACTTATTTTATTTTATTTATGTTTGGCACTTATTATTAATTAATTATTTGTGAAAAATCTCCACTTTACTGTACAACATATGGTCGGATGAAATCTTGGCCTTTACATAATTAAACAATCAATAGGCACAATTTCGACTTGATTAACTACTTGTTCCACCACTACCACTGCAATACTGTAGAGTACACATGGGAGATAAATTTAAAAATCTCGTATTAAATCAGCCATATTGCCACTTTGGATGTAATAAAGTATTCACTGAATTGCTGTTGTGATTAAATGTAGTTTATCGATAAACCACTTATGTTGTTGTTGTGGTCTTCAGTCCAGAGACTGGTTTCATGCAGCTCTCCATGCTACTCTATCCTGTGCAAGTTTCGTTATTCCCAGTACCTAGTTTCTTTATTCCCAGTACCAACTGCAACCTACAACCTTCTAAATCTGCTTAGTGTATTCATCTCTTGGTCTCCCTCTACGATTTTTATCCTCCATGCTGCCCTCCAATATTAAGTTGATGATCCCTTGATGCCTCAGAACATGTCCTACCAAGCTATCCCTTCTTCTAGTCAAGGTGTGCCACAAATTTCTCTTCTCCCTAATTCTATTCAATACCTCCTCATTAGTTATGTGATCTATCCATCTAATCTTCAGCATTCTTCTGTGGCACTACATTTCGAAAGCTTCTACTCTCCTCTTGTCCAAGCTATTTATTGTCCACGTTTCACTTCCATACATGGCCACACTCCATACAAATAATTTCAGAAACGACTTCCTGACACTTGAATCTATACTTGATGTTAACAAATTTCTCTTCTTCAGAGGCGCTTTCCTTGCCATTGCCAGTCTACATTTTATATCCTCTCTACTTCGAACATCCCCAAATAGCAAAACTCATTTACTACTTTAAGAGTCTCATTTCCTAATCTAATACCCTCAGCATCACCAGATTTCATTCGACTACATCCCATTATCCTCATTTTGCTTTTATTGATGTTCATCTTATATCCTCCTTTCAAGACACTGTCCATTCCATTCAGCTGCTCTTCCAGGTCCTTTGCTGTCTCTGACAGAATTACAATGTCATCGGAAAACCTCAAGTTTTTATTTCTTCTCCATCGATTTTAATTCCTACTCTGAATTTTTCTTTTGTTTCCTTTGCTGCTTGCTCAATATACAGATTGAATAACATCGGGGATAGGCTACAACAATGTCTCACTCCCTTCCTAACCACTGCGTCCCTTTCATGCCCCTTGACTCTTGTCTCTTTGAAGGACAGGCAAAACTGTAACTAACCATATACGTAGACGGTTTTAATGGGCAGTGGTCACTGTGACTAACCACATAATATTTTCTCCCTTCACTGCTCAGGGGCCAGTAGTCTCTCTGCCAAACCACCTTACTGTTGCCTAAAATGCCGCTAGATGGCAGTGCAGATCTTCTGCGCGAATTTTTTCTGCCTATTCAGAACAATAGTTGATACTTCTTCATTGTTAGCACTGTTCTTGGAAGCGGCATGCAGTATTCTCTGTAGCTCTTCTTTATACGACTATTTTTGGTAAGTAATTGCTTATATTTACGTGTTGAACATATATAAGTCTATGTGTAATGTAACTTTAAATTGAAATAAAATTTTCCATGTTTTACAGACAAATTCCTGTGTGGTTAGTGCTGCTAACCACAGCTCTTCTGCTCCACCCAGTATATTTTCTTCGTCTGCATCGAATATGTCTAGCAGAAAAGGAATAACTGCGGATGAATGTTACCGAATATTATTTGAAGAAATACCTTCTGGTGACAGCAGTCTTGACAGTGATGGCAGTGATGGAAATGACCCCATACTCACGACAAGCTGTGTAAGTTCCACTATTGTGTGCAGTCATCTGTCGAGCAGTAGTGATTCTCGGGATGACAGTGAAATTGATGACATCAGTGAAAATAATATTTTACCATTTACTGTTCCATCAACAGTCACGGTAAACTGGAGCCGAGAAACAAGTGGTGAGCGAGTGCCATTATTTATTGGAGAAGGTGGTGTGATTGCAGAAACAAAGAACAAAGTGAACTTAATGCCAATCGACTTGTTTTGTGAATTTTTCTATGAAACACTAATAAATCACATAGTGTTCCAAACTAATTTGTATGCTACACAGAAAGGCAAAACTTTTGTGCCCACCAACAAAGTTGAAATTAAGACTTTTATTGGAATAAATCTTTATATGGGTATCACTAAAAAGCCTAACTACAGAGATTACTGGAGCACTGATCCATATCTTGGTGAAAGTTACATATCAAAGCTGTTGCCAGTAAAACGGTTTAGTTGGCTACTGAGTAACTTGCACCTCAATGATAATTCGGTCGCTCCCAACAGAAACAGTCAGAATTATAATAAAATGTACAAACTACGTCCATTTCTAGACCATTTGAACAGGAAATTCCAGGCTTGCTATAAACCACATCAAAAACTTGCTATTGATGAAGCAATGGTTAAATTCAAAGGTAGATCATCTCTCAAAAAATATATGAGGGACAAAACTATAAAAAGAGGATACAAAGTGTGGATGTTATGTGTGTGATCAGACGTCATACAACCTTAAATTTGATGTTTAACCAGGAAAAGCTTCACATTCTCCAGTAATGGGGCTAGGATCGAAAGTGGTTCTAAATTTAACCAGTGGTCTTCATGGAAAGAATCATATTATTTTCATGGACAATTATTTTACATCATATGATCTGTTCAAGAACATAAAACCCAATGGTGTGTACGCTTGTGGAACAATAAATCCCAGAAGGAAAAACATGCCAAAACTCAAGGAGGAAAAGGAACTGGAAAAGGGGGAATTCGATTACAAAATACGCAATGATGGCATAGTAATCTATCGATGGAAAGATAACAGGGCAGTCAACTTGATTTCAACATGTCATTCACCATCAGACATGTCCACAGTAACTCGAAAAATGAAAGATGGAATAATAACCAATATCACTTGTCAAATTGTATTGAAAGACTACAATTCCAGTATGAACTATGTGGATAATTTTGATCGACTAAAGTCAGACTACGCTATTGACAGAAAAAGCAAGAAATGGTGGATGAGATTGTTTTTTCACTTTTTAGACTGCAGTGTGACAAACGCGTTCATTATGCACAAAGAAATCGAAATGGAGCAGTTCTCCAATAAAGACTTCCGCCAAGAGGTGTACAAAATCTTGTTGGCTTCAAAAATAGTTTCAGTGACAGCTAATTTCTGTATCCCAAAGTAGTACAACAACTCAGATCAAATCACACAAACCATACGTAGACGAAAGTATTCCTCACGAAAGCAGTACACATCAACAAATTCAATAATCATCTAGAAGATGCGCAGTTTGTAGTTCAAAGAAAAATCCAGTGCGAACAGTGTGGATGTGTTCAGTGTGCAAAGTACCTTTGTGTCTGAGAGCAGGCAAGAACTGTTTCAAGAGATACGACGAAAATGAAAAACCAGTTATTTCAAACTTCAACCACCAAATATCGAATTTGTATACTGTAATGGGGTGGTGGTTACCTGTAGTGACAACATTTAATGTTAATATTTTGTTGTTGTTTAAGTGAATTTTTACAAACTCAATGTATAAAACATGTCGAAACAACATAAAAAAAATGTGTTACAAGTAAAAGAAATTTGACAGTTGCAAATAATTTTTCTTACCCCACTAGGGTAAATTTTAGTGGTGTTTACCTGCCCCTCAAAGAGTTATAACTGCCATCTGGTTTCTGTACAAATTGTAAATAGCCTTTTGCTCCCTGTATTTTACCCCTGCCACCTTCAGAATTTGAAAGAGAGTATTCCAGTTAACATTGTCAAAAGCTTTCCATAATCTATTTTCAAAGATAAGTCGTAGGGTCAGTATTGCGTCACGTGTTCCAACATTTCTACGGAATCCAAACTGATCTTCCCCGAAGTCGGTTTCTACCGGTTTTTCCATTCGTCTATAAAGAATTCGAGTTAGTATTTTGCAGCTGAGGCTTACTAAACTGATATTTCGGTAATTTCACATCTGTCAACACATGCTTTCTTTAGGATTGGAATTATTCTATTCTTCTTGAAGTCTGAGGGTATTTCGACTGTCTCATACATCTTGCTCACCAGATGGTAGAGTTTTGTCAGGGCTGGCTCTCCATAGTTTAGTCAGGGCTGGATCTTCCAGGGCTATCAGTAGTTCAAATGGAATGTTGTCTACTCCCGGGGCCTTGTTTCGGCTTAGGTCTTTCAGAGCTCTGTCAAACTCAAAAAAATGGCTCGGAGCACTATGGGACTCAACATCTTAGGTCATAAGTCCCCTAGAACTTAGAACTACTTAAACCTAACTAACCTAAGGACAACACACACCCATGCCCGAGGCAGGATTCGAACCTGCGACCGTAGTAGTCCCGCGGTTCCGGACTGCAGCGCCAGAACCGCTAGACCACCGCGGCCGGCTTCTGTCAAACTCTTCACGCATTTCATCTTCATCTACATCCTCTTCCATTTCCATAATATTGTCCTTAAGTACAACACCCTTGTACAGACCCTCTATATACTCCTTCCACCTTTCTGCTTTCTCTTCTTTGCTTACAACTGGGTTTCCATCTGAGCTCTTGATATTCATACAAGTGGTTCTCTTTTCTCCAAAAGTCTCTTTAATTTTCCTGTAGGCAGTATCTATCTTACCCCTAGTAAGATATGCCTCTACATCCTTACATTTGTCCTCTATCCATCCCTGCTTAGCCATTTTGCACTTCCTGTCGATCTCATTTTTGTGACATTTGTATTCCTTTTTGTCTGCTTCATTTATTACTTTTCTATATTTTCTCCTTTAATCAAATTCAATATATTTTCTGTTACCCAAGGATTCCTACTAGCCCTCATCTTTTTACCTACTTGGCCCTCTGCTGCCTTCACTATTTCATCCCTCAAAACTGCCCATTCTTCTTCTACTGTATTTCTTTCCCCCATTCCTGTCAATTGTTCCCTAATGCTCTCCCTGAAACTCTCTACAACCTATGGTTCTGTCAGTTTATCCTGATCCCATCTCCTTAAATTCCCACCTTTTTGCAGTTTCTTCAGTTTTAATCTACAGTTCATAACTAATAGATTGTGGTCTGAGTCCATATCTGCCCCTGGAAATGTCTTACAATTTAAAACCTGGTTCCTAAATCTCTGTCTTACCATTATATAACCTATCTGAAACCTTCGAGTATTTCCAGGCCTCTTACACGTATACAACCTTCTTTTATGATTCTTGAACCAAGTGTTTGCTATGATTAAGTTATGCTCTGGGCAAAATTCTACCAGGCGGCTTCCTCTTTCATTTCTTACCCCCATTCCGTATTCACCTACTACGTTTCCTTCTCTTCCTTTTCCTACTACCGAATTCCAGTCACCCATGACTAGTAAATTTTTGTCTCCCTTCACTATCTGAATAATTTCTTTTATCTCATCATACATTTCATCAATCTCTTCACCATCTGCGGAGGTAGCTGGCATATAAACTTGTACTATTGTGGTAGGTGTGGGCTTTGTGTCTATCTTGGCCACAATAATGTGTTCACTATGCTGTTTGTAGTAGCTTACCCGCACTCCTATTTTTTTATTCATTATTGTACCTACTACTGCATTACCCCTATTTGATTTTGCATTTATAACCCTGTATTCACCCGACCAGAAGTCTTGTTCCTCCTGCCACTGAACTTATATTTCTTGTAAATGAACCTTGCTCTACCGTATCAGGGTAGGTGCGTGCTCTGAGGTAATCACAGGCCCATATCATCAGTGGCTAAGGTCTGACACTTGCTTTTTATGTTATGGCCAGGTCTCTTTCACTTACACTCACAATTGAGGTAAGTCTCAGTATACTTTACTAGTTTGGAGAACTCTATACAAATGTAAATGTTCCTCCCAAAATGTATCTCCCTAGCACAGTATAGGTCAACCCTTGTATGGGTTCACCTGACATAGGTATAGGTCCTTCCTTTCCTGGGTCCACCTATCCTTTTCCTCCACCATACAATAAATATGAGGCACACAGCGCAAAAAAAAAAAGTATCCTCTTCTGTCCCTATTTACTTTGTTTAAAGAAATTTCACTTTGTAGGTATGACTTGAACTGACCTATTTAATCTATTTACAACTGATAGTGTCCTCTCCCCTTTGTTGAAAAGCTGCCACCTGCCACCTCTGTTAATGTTCTGGGTGAGTAGTCATACTGTGTTACATTAATTGCCTGATTTGCTCTCACACTCTTATTGTTCTTCTAGGCAAATTTCAATCATTTTGCCTGGATGTTAACATGTCATAACTAAATTTAGGGAACAGGTGCATTTCTTTCCATACCCCAAGTCACTGTGATGTTGCTAACATGCAGCACACAATATGCATAAGAATCGTAGAATGGTACCTAAAGATGTGAAAGCATGTACAGGAATTTGGGCTACTATACTTATTGACCCTTCTTGTAGTATGTAACTGCACATAAGTAATTTGATCGCTCACTATCATAAGTGTGAATTAACTTATTACATCATAAATATCAATAAATAACTATATACTTATAATAAAGGATAGATAGTAAATGTAAGTAATATTTGCTGACTGATTAATGTAATTTTACTGCTGTGGCAGTTTGTATCAATCTCTGACTGAATAATCATTTTTGTGATTTTAATCATTTTATTCTTTTCTATAGTTTATCTTACTAGAATAGGATAGTAGAAGATAAATTCATTCATAGACAATAGAAAAACTAATAGTACAAGAAACTGCTAGAGAGAAAATGAATTATGAAAGGCTGAAGCAGCTAACTTGGAATCTGGTCTTCATCAATATGCTGAATCTCAATCCGCTGAATCTGCAGATTGCAGATACTCCTGAGGGTTTAAATTTTTTCAGCATATTGATATTATATAAACATTTGGATCTCTTTCTCAAGTTTGATACTAAATAAATAAATCCATAATGAGGCTAATATGCCTCAGGTAAGAAAACAAAATAACAAGTGTATAAATCTTAAAAATCAGCTCATAAATTGAATAAAAGTCTTTCCAATTTTGCCACTGTTTACAGGTATGTGGGGAGCATATGAGCAATGATTGTATGTGCTCTCAGCATAATATAAACATCATCCAGGTTTGGACAATAGATATGTCTTAAATCTTTATCTCAATTTATGCATTAAACAATTTTGTTAGCTACTGCATTACCTTTACATAACATATAATTTCTGACGTCAGACAGAATCCACTGCTCGCAAACCTCCGTTTCCCAGGTGGTGATCCACAGAACAGATTATTTAATATGTATACTCCGTCTAATATGTATACTTAGTCTAAATCAACCCCAGCATATCCACAAATGCTCACATTCTTGTTATCATAAAACTTAAAATTACTATGTACTTCAGTATCTTCCTCCCTAATTGCTCTTCCTTGCCATATACTATGTCTTGGGGTTAAGTCTCCATGAGCACATTCCTTACAAAATAAATATCTTTCATATTCTTATGATAGTTGTACACTTTGATACACTAGGACACCTTTCATCATTATTCACTGACTCTGCCTTAAATACAGGTCTAATATGAATACAAGTATTAGATTCCGATTGCCCTAACCTATCTGATAGGGTTAAAAATTGTATAGGGACTTCGATATATTACGCAGTTTTTTAAACTGTAATAATTATGTCAAAATTGATTGAAACAAAAAATTAAGTCAAAAATGGATTGAAATAAAAATTACTTTTTCATTTACATTTACATACAATCCCATTTAATAAAAGAAAATTATATCAGGCATATGTCCACCTCTACTTTCTCAGCAGGCAGTTATCGGTCTATGGAGTATTTGTGATGACCCTGTCACAGACATCTCTGTTGATGTTGTCGATGACATGTTGAATTTCTTCCTCAAGTTGGGGAACTGTTTGTAGTTTGTTCTCGTAGACCTTGGACTTCACATAACCCCATAAAAAGAAGTCACATGGAGTATGGTACAAAATATGGGAGGCTATTACAAGTCACCAAAAATGAGATCACAGACTGGGGGAATTTTTCATGGAGTTGTGTTACTGTCTCGCAGGATAAGAGACACTTAGTCCCGTCCTGCTAAAACCACATACTGGCTTTATCCACTTCATCCAGAGCAGGCCAGAAATTTTTTCTGACCATTTGATGATAATGCTCACTTGTAACTGTTCCTACATTACTGTCAAAATCTTCAAGAAAGAAGAGGCCGATCACACCAGATGCCTAAAAGCCATACCAAACTGTGATTCACAGTGGGTGCACATGGCTCTATTGGGTCACCCTGGGGTTTTTCTGTCCCCGGATACAGCAATTTTGTTGGTTAATGAACCCACACATATCAAAATTTGCCTCATCACTGAAGATTATTCGTTTTGCAAAATTGTTGACCACTTTTTGTTTTGTGAGAATCTGCTCAGCAAAATTTCTCCGTTTTGAATGATCTGGGGGTTTAAGATATTGTTTGAGCTGAATCTTGTATAGGTGCATATGAAAATCCATTTTCAAAATTCATTGCAAAGGGGCTGTAGAAATTTCTGATTGTTGAGAACGACATTGAAGCGACTTGGGAGGGCTCATAGTCCCATTATCCTGCATCAGTGCAATATTTTATTCCATACAATTTCATCCAAATGATTTTATGGTTGCAATGGATTCAGTTTCCTCGAATTTCTTTATTAACCCCAGAAATGTTGCTGTAGGAGCATTATTACGCCAGAAGATCCCGCAAAGTTTATGAACAGTCTCTGCATAGCACTCACTGGTTCTGTAATGGGTATTCACACTGATAACACATTGAGATCAGCTCCATGTGCAACTGCGATCTCAAAACACACAAACAACGATTCATCAAGTAACGCTACAAATGTAGGTTTGCCTTTCTTCAATCTACCTTCTGTGAGAAGTCGTAGGGTAAGTATTGCCTCCCGTACGGCTACATTTCACCGGAATACATACTGATCTTCCCCGAGGTCGGCTTCTAGCAGCTTTCTATTTGTCTGTAAGGAATTTGTTTCAGTATTTTACAACCGTGACTTACTAAACTGATAATTCAGTAATTTTGACACATCAGCACCTGCTTACTTTGACATTGCTATTATTATTTTCTTCTTGAAGTCTGAGGGTATTTCACCTGTCTTATAGATCTTGCTCACCAGATGGAAGAGTTCTGTTATACCTGGCTCTCCCAAAGCTAATAGAATGTTGTCTATTCCCAGGGTCTTGTTTTGGCTTAGGTTTTTCAGTGCTCTATCAAATTCTTCATGCAGTATCGTATCTCCCATCTAATCTTCATCTGCATTCTCTTCCATTTCCATAATACTGCCCTCAAGTACATCTCCCTTGTATAGACCCTCTACATACTCCTTCCATCTTTCTGCTTTCCCTTCTTTGCTTAGGACTGGTTTCCCAGCTGAGCTCTTGATATTCATGCAGGTGGTTCTCTTTTTACCAAAGGTCTCTTTAATTCTCCTGTAGGCGGCTTGTATCTTACCCCTAGTGATATATGCTTCTACATCCTTACATCTGTCCTTCTAGCCACTCCCGCTTAGCCATTTTGCACTTTCTGTCGATCCCATTTTTGAGACGTTAGTATTTGCTTTCACCTGTTTCATTTACTGCATTTTCATATTTTCTCCTTTCATCAATTACATTCATTGTCTTTCGTTTTACCCAAGGATCCCTACTAGCCCTTGTCTTTTTACTAACTCGATCCTCTGCTGCCGCCTTCAGTGTTTCAACTCTCAAAACTGCCCATTCTTCTTTTACTGTATTCCTTTCTTCTGTTCTTGACAATCATTCCCTAATGCTCCCTCTGAAACTCTCCACCACCTCTGGTTCTTCCAGTTTATCCAGGTCCCATCTCCTTATATTCCTGCCTTTTTGAGGTTTCTTCAGTTTTAATCTGCAGTTTGTGGTGTCCTGCCCACTTGTGTCTGTAGGGTACCTAAAGGAAGCTGCTTTCTCGGATAGCCATACAACAATTCAAGCAAATCACATTAATGGTTTTCTATTACAATAAAGTCGATTAACAATACTTAACTCTGGGTCACAAGCAATTGGTGACTTGCAAATGATTATGCCCACTCATGTCTTATAGGGTGCCTAAAGGAAGCTGCTTTCTCGGACAGCCATACTACAATTCTAGCAAATCACATTAACGGTATTTATTACAATAAAGCAGACTGACAATACTTAACTTTGGGTCGCAAGCAATTGGCAACATGCAAATAATCAATGTCCTTCGCTATATATAATGTCCGTACAAGTAAATCACACACGTTCATATGCATCACAAGTAATGGCTCTTCTAGTGCCTCTCTTCTAGTGCACGGTTTCTCGTCTACGTCTGTCAGTGCGTCTGCTAGTGCGCATCTTCTACAGTCCGGCCAGGGCTGGCAGAAGCAGTGCTTATATTCTCTTCGGATAGAGGCCGCTCCCGTTGTGGTGCGGTCCTAGTCAGTGTACTATTGGCTGACATCATCTCGGTGCTGGAACACATTCCTCCTCCTCCTCCCAAAGTGACAGACCACCATATGGAAAGTGCGACAACAGGAGGGAAGGGGCCAAGACTGTGAGCACGTCACCAGTCCGGAAGCTGTGGGTGCAGGGGACATCGAGCTCGCAGTCGTACCCCACGATCCGGCCTTCGCTCTGGCTGAAATGTCCCCCGGAAAATGACCAGAAAGGTAAGCGTCCACCTCCTGATGCCACGAACCAGATGAAGATGGCAACTGCTGTGTGGGGTGGGTCCAACTCCCTCGGTGGGACGAGAGGAAACGGAGGAGGGGAAGGCTCCGTCTCCACGGGGTCATCCTGCGGTGTAGTGGTGACACCCTCCGGTGGCTGCTGTGGCCACACTGACCTCCGGATCCGTGAATCCGGGGGAAGAGATACTGAACAATTATCGTGCACATGACAGAGGTGAAGTTGATTTTGATGGCGGCGCTGAAAGCCATCTGCACTTGAAATACGATGCATGCAAGTACCGAGTTGACAGACGATCTCACCTTATGCCCACCATCTGCTGCCACTATAAAATCCTGTAAAAGACAATATCGTGAGGCGCAAAGTGTAATTGCAGCCTTCCTTCGGCGCTGGATGCTGAGGAGGGTGGAGCAGTGTCCAATGGCGCAGCTGTGAAGAAATTCCACCAGCGATGATCCGTCTCGTGGGTGCAAACGATGTTGTTGTTGTTGTGGTCTTCAGTCCTGAGACTGGTTTGATGCAGCTCTCCGTGCTACTCTATCCTGTTCGAGCTTCTTCATCTCCCAGTACTTACTGCAACCTACATCCTTCTGAATCTGCTTAGTGTATTCATCTCTTGGCCTCCCTCTACGATTTTTACCTTCCACACTGCCCTCCAACGCTAAATTTGTGATCCCTTAATGCTTCAGAACATGTCCTACCAACCGGACCCTTCTCCTTGTCAAGTTGTGCCACAAACTCCTCTTCTCCCCAATTCAATGTGAACAATAGGAGGTGAGAAACAGTTGCAATGCTCGATCCTTCGTGTTTGCAGAGTGAAATTTGGCCATCTGCTGCTTGAAGGTTCTGACAAAATGTTCCGCTTTGCCATTTGACTGTGGACAGAACAGTGCACTAGTTTGTTGCTGTTTGCCATTGCGTTCACAGAATATTTGAAATTCATTGGATGTGAATTGGGAGCCGTTGTCCAACACTATGACCTCACGTAAAACTTCGAGGCAAAAAATAGCGGACAACACCTGAATTGTGCTATGTGATGTTGTTGAGTTCATTGGCACAGAGCACAGTAAAAGCAAACTTGACATATGAGTCAACCACAATCAACCAGCAAGTGTTCCAAAGAGGTCCTGCAAAGTGTATGTGCACACATTGCCATGGCGATTGTGACTTCGGTCAAGCACAGAATTTTTGTAGTAGAGCGGACTGATTTTCTGCAAATGTGTGACACTTTGATACCATCTGTTCTATTTGGGTGTCCATATCCTGCCAAGTACAGTGTCAACGCACTAACTGTTTCATATGAACAATCCCCCAGTGTCCTTGGTGAAGTAACTTGCAAAGCTTTAGGCATCAACACCTGTGACTGTCCCCTGTCATTTTGAACAAGAATCACACCTTTCTGTACAGTGAGGTTATGCCGACATGCTAAGTATCAGCACGCTATGGAGTTCTTTACGCTATGCAAGTAATGAGGCTAAGATGTGGGGATGTATGTTAACAAAATGTTCAAATCTGAACCAGCTTGTGTGGCCTGTGCAATTTTTCTGAAGTTTAGTGGAAAAGATTGAAGCAATTCAGAATCCTGAGCATCAACGTGACAACAAGATGCAGCAGAAGCATCAAAGTCTGTATCAGGGCCAACTGGAAGACGCGAAAGTGCGTCCTCATTACCATGTTGTGCTGTCAGACGATACACAATAGACAACAACAAAGCCCATCTTTGTAATTTTTGGGCAGTTCATACAGGAACCAGTTTCATTATATGAAACAAAGACCGCAAAGGCCTCTGATCCATTACAAAGCAAACTTTTCTGCCATAACAATAAAGGTGGAACTTGGCTGACACCATACACAATACCCAAAGCCTCTTTTTCAGTTTGTGAATAGTTACACTGAGCTTTGGACAACACTTTTGATGTGAAAGCAGTAGGCCTGTCTTTATCACCAATTCTGTGCAAAAGCACTGCACCTATTCCTTAAGAGGAAGGGTCAACTTGCAATACAACCAGTCTGTCAGGATCAAAGTGAACTAAGCATCGATCACTGAGCAATGTATCTTTAAGTTTTTGAAAAGCCACTTGACACTCATCTGTCCAAAGAAAGTGGATATTCTTTTGACGCAAGCAATGCAATGGAGCCGCTATTCGCACAGCATTCAGTATGAACCAAATACAATAGTTTATTTTCCCTAAAACTGACTGCAATTCTGCGACATTGTGAGTGACTGGCAAATCATGTACCGCTAACAAATGCAACTGAGCAGGAAGCACACCTTGACTGTTTATGACATGACCAAATTACTGCAACTCAGGTTTTAAAAAAAATCACACGTGTCCAGTCTACATTTTAGTCCTGCATCAGATACCACACGAAACAAAGCATGTAAATTTGCAGTATGTTCTTCAGGTGTAAGACCTGACAGAACAGTATCATCCAAATAGTTTGAACAGTTTGGGACTTGTGCAGTCAGCTGTTACAAATATCGTTGTGAAATGATGAGTGCAAAGCACTGCCAAAAGGCAAATGTTAATATTTAAACAAGCCAAAATGAGTATTCACTATGCATACTTTTTGATATTCTTCATTGAGCAGTACTTGAAAATATGTGTCGCGCAAATGAATTTTTGAAAAGTAGCATCCAGCACCTAATCTATCTATGAGATCCTCCGGGTGTGGCAATGGATAAGTATCAATTACAGTCTGTGGGTTGACCGTAGGCTTAAAGTCAACATAGTGATGAATGCGGCCTGTAGGTTTTGGGAGCAAAACCAGTGGACTTGCCCAATGACTAGTTAGTATGAGCACAATACCTCCGCTATCTTGCAATTCTTTAAGTTCAGCCGCGACTTTGTCCCATACTGCAATGGGAACAGTTCTGGCCCAGAAAAACTTCGGCTGAGCGTTGTTTTTCAGAGTAATATGTGCGACAAAATTGTTGGCCTTGCCTAAACCTGCAGGAAAGAGTTGTGGGAATTCTTTTGGCAAGCTGGCTACACTGTCTGTTGCATGGAATGCAGACACTGGCAACACATTGTCCTAAATGTTAAAGCCAAACAAATTAAATGAATCAAGACCAAATATGATCTCACAATCGCGTGATTGTAGCACAGTAAAAGTCACTTTTTGCGTATGCAAGTGATACATGGCAGATAAAGTACACTTTCCGAGAGCAGGAATGTCTTGTCCATTATAAGTCGTCAGTTGCATGCTACTTTTAGACAGGCGAGGGGAGCCAAACAGTTCATATGTGTGACAACTTAGCAATGTGACAGAGGCACCCACGCCCAACTGAAATTTCACACATTTCCCACAAAGAAGAAAATTGACAAAATGTTTGTATGACCAGCATATCAC
Organism: Schistocerca nitens; assembly: GCF_023898315.1. Lineage (NCBI taxonomy): Eukaryota > Metazoa > Arthropoda > Insecta > Orthoptera > Acrididae > Schistocerca > Schistocerca nitens. The sequence continues at coordinate 1,182,886,656 of NC_064615.1, read as the reverse complement.
TGAAGAAACTGCATGCTTGCTAGTTTTGCTAATGCCCACTGCAGACTTTGAATATACTGCATTAATGACATGGGCCTTGTGACTCGACTTTTGTGAGTGGGCCGAATTCTTATGTTTGTTCCATTGAAAACACATGGATTGTACATGTCCTTTCCTACCAATAATTCTTTGCTTGTTGGGATGGGAACACTTGGCGTTTGAGCCACGAGTAACACCGAGGCAAAGACTTAATTCTGTTCGCCTGACTAGCTGCCTGTTAGCAAACTGCTTATGCGGCACGGAGTGTTGTTTACTCAGCATGGCTAGCTCAAGCTGCCGCCACTGAAAGGGCCGATCACAAACAAGTGACTCAACCTAACAAATAGCGGGCTGCTCAAATTTATCGGCTGACACGGCATCTGAATCGTACAGATCTAATATCACTACTGCTGAAATGATGGATCAGACTGTTTCAAAGTCTGTTCTCTGACTTTGACATCAGGTACATTGTGCACGATCGCATCACACAACATAACATCTGAATGTAAAGCACTGCAAGCACATTTGAATTTGCATTTCCTTGTTATACCCTGCAAATCTGTTTCCCACTCACCGTAAGTTTGTCCTGACCACTTTTTTCAATTAAAGAATTGATACCGAGCTGCTACCACATTCACTTGTTGGTCATAATAGTTAGTTAGCAAGTGTACCACCTGTTCATAAGTGTGTTTACTCAGAGTGGCATTAGGAAATATCTTTTGAGTTAAACGGAACACTGCACTTCCTACCATTGTTAATAGATAAGGAAGTTTCACAGTTCCTGATACTTTGTGAGCTACTGTGTGTGCCTCGAACTGATACAACCACTTCTTCTTGTTCACAAAACTGTCAAAAAGGTGGTATAGCAGTACGTGTTGCTGTAGGTAGTGCTTGTTCCGATGGGTGCTCAGTGTTGGTCAGTAGCTGCTGCACCGTGTTGAGCAGGGTGGAGATTTGCTGCGTCTGGAACTGAAACATCTGCATCAGCTATGTTGCATCTAACACTTGCAGGTGTGGCACCTGAGCAGGGAGATGCGATAGGTGGGGTGGGCATGTTGAAAGAGACAAATGCAAGAAACAGACAAGGCAAGCAAGAAAAATAAGTACAAAAGCACAGAAAATTTCTGCAATGCTCACCTGATAACAGTGATTAGAAAAAAAAAAAAAACTGTTAAAGCAAGTAAATGCTCCTGCATCGAAAAGACAAGAGAGAATTAGGCACCAGCAGAACACAGAACAAAATTCCGTGACTGGCAGGCACTGGGTTCGTTGTATAACTTGTCGCCAATGTGGTGTCCTGCCCATTCGTCTCTTATAGGGTGCCTAAAGGATGGTGCTCTCTCGGATAGCTATACAACAATTAAAGCAAATCACATTAATGGTTTTTATTACAATAAAGCAGATCGACAATACTAAACTTTGCGTCGCAAGCAACTGGCGCCACGCAAATAATCAACATCGTTCACTATATGTAATGTCCATACAAGTAATTCACACAAGTTGATATGGCTCACAAGTAATGCCTCTTATGATGCCTCTCTTCTAGTGCGTATTTTCTAGTCCGTGTCTGCTAGTGCATGTCTTCTGCAGTCCAGTCAGGGCTGGCAGAAGCGGCACTTATATTCTCTTCGGATTTTCTTTTTTATGTTACAGATAACTGCATCATTTGCAAAATATCTGAGGTTTCTATTGATATTGTCTGCGAGGTTATTCATTCAAAAATGTTAACAGCATGAGTTCCAATACAATTCCTTGGAGCACATCTCATGTTACTTCTGCTTTTCACTCTCCCTCCAGGTATCACTCTGTCTTCCCAACTGATAAATTCTAAATCTAGCCACAAATTTTGTGTTATGTTCGTGTGATCATACTGTTGTTAGTAAATACTAGTATGGTACAGAGACAAATTTTCTTCCTGATTGTCTAAATCCATGTCTTTCAGGATGTGAGAAAAGTGCAAGTTATGTTTCACATGAACAATGTTTTCAGAATCCATTCTGGTTGGCATGAAGGAGTTGATTCTTTCCAAGGTATATTTGACAACAGATGGATGTCAATGAATTGTAACAGTAATTTTGCTGATCATTTGTGCTACCCTCCTTGTAGACAAAGATGATCTGTGGTTGCTTCCAACATCTGGGCACTGTTCTTTGTTCAGCTGATTCACAGTACGTTATCATTAAAATGGGAGCTAACTCAGCCACAGTTCCTACACAGGGTGTATACATGGACAAGGAAAAAATATTTCCGGATTTTTCCCGGAATTCCCGGTTGAAAATATACTTTCTCCCGGTTTAAAACACACTTTTTCCGTGTTAAGTGAGAGTATACTTTTCCTCAGCACTGTAAAACTAATAATCCTTAGAATGTTAATGGTTTTCTACACAGACGTAGAATTTGCCGGCACTTTAGAAAACGAAACCCAGGGGGGAAAAACACATTTTGGAAAGATCTTTGATGTGCAGCAACATGTACGCCGCATTTTTTCGTGTTGCGGAGGTATAAATTCAAGTTCCACCAAACACTGCATGTTAATTTCCGAAGCAATGAAATCGAGATTGCGACGCACTTTTGTAAGCCAGTCATAGCTCATGTCACGTGATCTCGCCAGCTGATGACAGCATAGGACACGTGATGTAGTCAACCAATAGCAAGATCTCTCTTAAGTAGCGCAAACACACAAAAAAGAAAAGTTAATGGTGGAAATTAATAGACATAGTGTTGCTACAAGAAAAACAAAGTCTTCACAAATAATATTCATCTCGAAGATTAGTAAGCTGCAAGAGAAGCTAAGCTTCCACATATAATGCTGATCTTTTTGCGCCTGTTACAGTTTAAGAAACATCACACAAATGTGCCAGTAAAATTTTTAATAACGACGTAAATGAATGATCTTCTGCGCTCAAAATTCTTCTAGATAGTCGTCCTCAAAGAGTTGAATTTTGAATGAGAGTCAAATGCTCTGTGATCTCAGAAATTCATCGTACATTCTCGCAGATAGTTCATCTTGCGTAAAAGGAAATTTACTTTCAAAGTAACGCTTTTCAAACCATCATTCGCAATATTTTCCCGTGACCTGCTACAAATTGGTTCGTTTCAGCAGTTGCCAGAGAGCGCCAGATAACAGGCATCACTGCGCCTGCGCAGCTACGATGACGCAGGAAGCCCGCATGTTCGTACGTATAAAACATTAAAAGATCTTGCATTATGTCATAAAAGAAACAAGACATCAAAGGATACTTCAAGAGCATCAGAATTTCGTGAACCATACCAAAATGCATAATTTGGTTTAAAGTGTACAGTCGTATGTCCAGATTCGGAAGTAAATTTCCTCGAGTACCAGTGCTCTATTATCTCATGTTTGGTTCATTATTATGGCATCATATGAGATGGAACACGTGCACTTGAATGCAGCGAACAGTTGAAACTAGCCAACAGTGTGAAATTAAACACTTCGTTTCAAATAAAGTGACTGCCTCAGCACAAAAGATTAATAAAAGCCAAATCTCTTTAGTAAACAGACAAAAATAACTTCATTGTTCTGCAAGGCGATTAATGCTTGACTGTCAGAAAGGTGGAAATAAAACCTGAAACTAACAACATATTTTAGCCTTCCGTAATTATGTGAACGTATTTTAATTCATTTGGTAGCTCCCGGCCACAGAAATCACTTTTATTTTCATTTAATGTGAGAGCAATAACCCAAGAGGAAACAGCAAAATCACTAAACGTAAACACAGGTCACGTGGAGACTACCCATCTCCGCACTACAACTCAGACTGCTCTGTACATCAGCCCCGGATCTACGGTTTCCGAACCGGAGCAATTTAGATAATGGCGCCAAGCCACACATCTGTAGCCAGAAGCGGGAGAAGGTACCACTCACACGCGCCTCAACTGCGCACGCGCAAGAGCCCGCCCGCAACTGCTCAAATGAATCTAATGTAAACAGCTGTCATGTCACACTCATTGGAGGCAATTTGTTGTTAGGAAGCATTGCATATTCTTCCTAAAGCCTTTGACACACTTTGGTTGGCAGATGCTTGTATGAGCACAGTGTTTTGTTGCTGTATATGACGCATTTCCTTTGCGATTTAAGCCTTAGTTTCGTTTTTTTCTCTCGTTCATGTTTTGATGCTCCAGCATTACTCTGCAAAAGCGGGATACAGTAATATCCTTCGTTAGAGTATTGGTTCTTACCAGTCAAAATCACAAAAATTTAACTGGTAACTAAAACAATGAAAAATTCCCGGAATTCTAAAAAAGTCCCAGGTTTTTCCCGGCTTTCTCGCAGACGAAAAAATACCCGGGATTTTCCCGGATCTCCCGGATGTTCCGGGTCGTATACACCCTGCTACATTATCCATGAATTTCTGGATCCTAAGTTTGGTTCCAAATTTCTCTGAGTTTTGTGTGAGATCTTTAGGGTAGATTCTGCTATGGTAGTCACTGAAGGCTACAAACATTGCCCCGTTGGCAAAACAAACATATTTCATTCAGCATCTCTCAATCTATGGTCCTATGATCTGTTTTACATCTACTATGCAGCAGCCCCTATTACCTTAGAAGTTTCTTTATAGAGGCTGTTTACCAGGATATATATCCATTGTTTGACCAATTATTCTTTTCAGCTTGCGCCACACTTCCACTACATGCTAATCACCAAAAGTAAATGTTTTGTTTTCATCTTTGAGAAGTGACACAACTGCTTTCTTATCTACCTTACTGAACATGTAAATCTTTCTATTCATTGTAAATGATCTTTGTATTTGGGTAATCATGGTTGATGAAACTGCCTATGATCACTGATACCCACTTCAACATAAATATCCTGAAAGAGATCAGGAATATTCGTCGCAACTAGATCTAATATATTTCCATCAAGTGTGAGTGCCCTATTTCCTCTAACTAGTTTTCAGAGAAAACTTTTAGTCCTATTTCACACATTGTTTTATCATGCCAACTACTTACTGAACTGTAATTATCCAATTGATTATGAAAGCCACATCAAATATTGACAGTACGATTAGGGAATTCTGTTTTGTCAGAAACTATATTTATGTAAATAAATGGCATTATTAAAAGTGGCCAGCTGCTGCTTTTTTCTCTGCAAGAATCAATCTGTATTATAAGGGAACGTGTTTTCCAAAATTTTCGGTTATATTTAGGGGTAAGCCTGGTGATCAATACTCAATTTTATGCTCACTCCTTATACTGAGTCTCATTGAAACAACTCACGTGCAGGTTCAGTTTCTATCTTGGTAGATCTGCATTTCTCATCTACTGTGACAAACACACAATCCCTATTTCCTGTCGGCCTATCCTTTGCATATACACTTGGAATTACCCCAAAAATTTCACTGCTGTCATCTTTCTGTACGTAGAATCATAGGAACTCCACTGCTTTTTAAACTGCTTCAAGCTCTGTTTCAAATACTTTAGCATTTTATCACTAGGATTTTAATCGCATCATCTGTGGGGCACATTTCTCTGAGGATTTAGTTCCACAGCTATCAGAACCTGAATCTGATATGGAGTCACTTAGGCTAAAAATTCCTTTTGCACATCCCACACACACTCAGTCAAGCCAAATAATTGACAGACCAACCTATTCGACATGTCGAATAACGCCATCAGGCGTACATACCGTGGGCACAAAGTGATCCTTCCCATCACTTGTCTCCATTTCCCTCAGGGATACAATTATTCACAGTATGTTCCACAGTCAATGATCAACAGGTCCATATTGTTAAAGATGTAAATTGAATCTCTGTGGCTAAATTTCACTTCCAGTGGAGGACAGCAAGTCTAACTTATGTAGGGGTTGTGTGTAATGCCCTAAGTTTTCCCAGGTCTCTGCCTCACCTGTACAGGACCCTAGACATACCACTGACATGTCACTCACAGCCAATAGTATTTACTGGTGAGAAAAGAACTTGAGATAGTTTTGGTATCTCTGGTACTCGACTCTAGGTAGTTCACCCAATACACCCATTCCAGCCAGTTTCAAATCACTTGACGATTTCCAGCAGGCAGTTTCAAATCGCTTGATGATTTCCAGCTGCTTATAAGCAGTAATCGAGTCATCCTGCGCTCAAGAATGGCATTCACAGTGGTATTGCATTCTCAATGGTGCAATGTTTATTTGAACACTAACAAGTAACTTCAAATCAGTCAAGCTTGAATGTGTCTTAATTTCAGGATCAGCTACTCTTCAGAGATCGTAAGTTTTCTTTGAAGTTAAAACACACAAGAAGGTGGTTTGTGTTATCACAAGAAAAAAGCCCAAGACAAAATTTACAAATTCCTTTTGTAGGGGTGGGGGATGGTACAGTGCTGCTAATGGGAGTGTGCAGCAATGAGGTGCAGAAAGGTTAGGGCAGCTACATGCAGCCAGGACGTTATCACTGTAAGGGACCTAGATGCAAGACCTGTTCCATACATCCTCCCACCACCACCTATTCCAGTCTAGTCACAAACATCATCTATCCTGTCGAAGGCAGGGCTACCTGTGAAACCAGTCCTGTGATCTACAAGGTAAGCTACAACCACTCCTTACCCATCTAGCCCCTTCCCTGTTGCCATTCCAGCACTACACAGCCCTCTATTCCTCCAGTGTACCCAGTCTTTCCACTTCTATCCTTTACCGCTATCCCCCCCCCCTCTCTCTCTCTCTCTCTCTCTCTCTCTCTCTCTCTCTCTACCACTCCCATTTAACCTTTTGAGCTGCCCTCTTTCCTCTCTCCGACTCGTTGCTGCACCCTCTACCCATCCCTCCCCCTCCTCGCCCCAGCATCCTCCACCCCCCACCCGGTTGCCTCTCCCATCATGAGCTGCTGCTTGCAGTCTGGCTTATCTGCCAGAGACTGTGGTCATGTGTGTGAGTTGCATTTGCCTGAGTGTGTGTGTATGGGGGGGGGGAGGGAGGGGGGGGGTTGGACAAAGATCTTGTTGGCCGAAAGCACATTTTGAATCTATAATTTTGAGCTAGATCTATCTGGACCGAGTAGTCTCTTACAAAAGAAAACTAAGAAAATGTGTGAAATATACAGATTTTTCATTTATCTGACCTTGTGACACCTTCTGCACTAGCATGTCAAAAATGAAAACTGTAATATCAGTTTACCCCATTGAAAATCAATAAAATCTGAAAATTGTGAAGGAAGAGAAAGAACATCATTCATTCATGGTAATGAGCAGTTTGGCTGACAATGCAAAAATCTTTTTAAATGAAAACTTGAAGTCACCAAATTATCTGCAATTACATTCACTCGTACCTTTATGTGCACATAGACTTACCACGAAAAACTATAGTTTCGAGACGGGGAATATGGGAGTTAACAGCAATAACTTTGCTGAAAATTCTATGAATAAGTGATCTTAAATCTTGAAGTGTCGGTGAGAAACGCAGTTCAGAGGATCCTAATACTGGTTCAACTTCCACTGTAATTAAAGGTATCTTCCAGAAATAATCATCTTGATAGTCTTCTTCATAATTGTTGCCCGCCTACAAAGAGGAATTTCATTTTTTTAATATGTCAGCATCAACTGAAGAATTTACAACTGTAAAATTTATGCTACAAAGCTGCAACATAACTAAAACGACTGTCTAACAACATTAGCACAAGAAACAAGAATGAGAAAGCCAAATCATTATCTGGAAAGAAATATATTACAATCTATGAGTAACAGTCAAAGTAGATGAAACCAATCATGTGGACGCACATGTATACTTCTGCATAGTGACATTAAATATGAAATCAGAAATTGTTTTAATTATCCAAATAAAAATATTGTGTTTGAAAACTACTGTGTTGAAATAATGGACTTACCGGTAAATGTTATAGTAATCTTAACATACGGATCCCCAGGGCACTTAAAAACTTAAATCTTGTTATTTAACATTAACAGAATTTTCCGCCTGTCCTTGGCAGAATGTGATAATAATATTGAAAAGAGAAAATACTTCCCAATGTTCTGTAAAATTATATTTATTGTCATGAACCAGCTTTCAGCTTCTCAGGTTATCTTCACTTGTTACCTAATATGGTCACCCATAACCATTAAATTTTCATCTCCCTTCACTATCTGAATAATTTCTTTTATCTCATCATACATTTCATCAATTTCTTCGTCATCTGCAGAGCTAGTTGGCATATAAACTTTAATGCGTTCACTGTGCTGTTTGTAGTAGCTTACCCGCACTGCTATTTTTTTATTCATAATTAAACCTACTCCTTTATTACCCCTACTTGATTTTGTATCTATAACCCTGTATTCACCTGACCAAAAGTCTTGTTCCTCCTGCCACCGAACTTCACTAATTCCCTCTATATCTAACTTTAACCTCACCATTTTCCTTTTTAAACTTTCTAACCTACCTGCCCAATTAAGGGATCTGACATTCCATGCTCCAATCCGTGGAACACCAGTTTTCTTTCTCCTGATAACGACATCCTCTTGAGTAGTCCCCACCCGGAGATCTGAATGGGGGACTATTTTACTTCCGGGATATTATACCCAAGAGGATGCCATCATCATTTAGCCATACTGTAAAGCTGCATGCCCTCAGGTAAAATTACGGCTGTAGTTTCCCCTTGATTTCAGCTGTTCGCAGTACCAGCACAGCAAGCCCGCTTTTGTTAGTGTTACAAGGCCAGATCAGTCAATCATCTAGACTCTTGCCCTGCAACTACTGAAAAGCCTGCTGCCCCTCTTCAGGAATCACTCGTTTGTCTGGCCTCTCAACAGATACCCCTCCGTTGTGGTTGCACCTACGGTAAGCCTATCCGTATCGCTGAGGCATGCAAGCCTGCCCACCAACGGCAAGGTCCATGGTTCATGAACTAATGCGAATAATTGTTTTATTGTATATGACGGTAATATCTGTTCCTGAAAGAACAGTTACCGTACATGACCATGCAGCTACGGTAACTGTTCTTTCGGGAACAGATATTACCATCATATACAGTTAAAATATGGCTTCCCAGCCATTGACCTTCTTGTGTCTGAACGCACATGCTATGCCCGAACTCGTACAGGACTTGGTAGATTAATCTGCCACGAGTAATGAGTAAGATGGGCAAACATCTATTAGGTGCACTACCAATGTAGTGGTGTGGACATGTTGGGAATGTAGGTCTCAAGGGGGGCGTGCAAGGGATAAGTCCCTGCAGGCGCACTATCCTCTGTGCCCTCGGTGGCTCAGATGGATAGAGCGTCAGCCATGTAAGCAGGAGATCCTGGGTTCGAGTCCTAGTCGGGGAACACATTTTCAACATGTCCCCAATGAAGTACATCAACACCTGTTTGCAGCTAGGGTGTCCATTTAACTATCATTTCAATTGTTTTGTTGCCACTCCCCGCACCCATGATTTTAGAAATTCCAATGGAATGTTATCTGTCCCCTCTGCTTCATTTTATTTTTTAGTCTTCCAAAGATCTTCTAAATTCTTCAGATTCTAATACTGGATCCGCTTATCTCTTCCCTATCAACCTGTGTTTCTTCTATCATGTCATCAAACAGGTCCTCCCCCCACATAGTACTCCAATGTACATGCTCTTTCCACCAGTCCCTCTCTCCTCTGCATTTACCAGTGCAATTCCCTTAGCATTTTTAATGCTATCATCCTTGTTTTTAATTTTACTGTAGGCTGTTTTGACTTTTCTATATACTGAGTTAGTCCTCCCTACAATCATTTCTTTTTCAATTTCTTCACTTTTACATCTAGCCATTTCAACATAGCTCCCCTCTCCTTCCTATTCATTTCATTCTTAAATGACTTGTATTTCTGTATTCCTGAATTTCCCTGAACATTTTTGTACTTTCTTCTTTCATTGATAAACTGAAGTATTTCTTCTGCTACCCACAGTTTCTTCACAGTTACATTCCTATGTTTTTCTCTCCAACTTCTATGATTATCCTTTACAGTTATTTCCAACCTTCTTCAACTAAACTGCTCACTGATCTACTCAATCACAGTATCTATAGCCTCAGAGAACTTCAAGCATATCTCTTCATTCCTTAGCACTTTCATATGCCATTTCTTTGTGCACTGACTCTTCCTGACTAGTCTCTTAAACATCAGTCTACTTTTGATCATTACTAAATTGTGACCTGAGTCTGTATCTGTCGCTGGGTATGCCTTATAATCTAATATCTGATTTTGGTATCTCTGCCTGACCACAATGTATTCTACATGAAATCTATCAGTACTTCCATCCCTTTTACAAGTATACCTCCTCCTCTTGTGGTTCTTTAACAGGGTATTCACGATTACCATTCGAAATTTATTGCCGAACTCAATCAGCCTTTCTCCTCTCTTATTCCCACTGCCAAACACATATTCTCTCATAGGTCTTTCTTCCACTCTCTACTCTACTGCAGTATTCCAGTCCCTGATGATTGTCAGATTTTCACTGCCCTTTATGTACTGGATTACCTGTTCAACATCCCCATACACTTTCTCTGTCCCTTCACTTTCTGCTCATGACATCGGCACATATACCTGAACTATTGTTTCCAGTTGGCTTGCTGACGATTCTGATGAGAATGTCTCTAACAATGAACTCTTCACAGTAACTCACTCTGTCCTACTTTGCTATTCATAACAAATCCTACTATCATTTGATCTCACCAGCCAATGACAGCCGATATTCACAGTACACATGATGCAGTCAGCAAATAGCAACATCACTGTTAACTAAAACAAACAGCAGATGTTAATGGTTTAAATCAATATACATACAGCATAGCTCCAAGTAAAGCTAAGCTTTCACATATGACATTGGTTGTCAAAAATTTTTCACTACACCCTCACCCCCTCAAACGTGTGATTATGCAGGATCCTAAGACTGCAGTATGATTTGCAGCAGCTGAATATTTCTGACAACAACGATAATAAATTTCACAGCTATGCACTGAACATTTCATGAGTTACTTTACTGAATACATGTTCCATCGAGCACTTCAACTTCTTGAAAGCCAGTTACATGTAAAATTGCTCAAGAACTGAACACACTCTTTTTTGAAGGATAATTATATTTTTGGTATCGTTATTTCATAATTTATAATCTATGAAAGAACTAAAATAAATATGAAAAACTAACCTCGAAGTGTGGTCTTTTAAAGCATGTGTTACCCTTTAAAAAATATATAACTCAAATGAGCCAGTAAAATTTTAAATAACGGCTAAATGGCTGGTCTTCCGGGACCAAAATTTTTCTAAGTGGCTGGTCCTCAAAGTGTTAAGTTTTGAATGACAGTCAAATGCTCCATGATTCAAGAAACTCATCGCCCATCCTCACACGTATGATAAGTCATCCTATGTAAAAATAAATTTACTTTGAAAGTAGTGCTTCTCAAACCATCATTCACAATATTTTCTTGTAGCCTATTAGAATTGTGAACACCTGTGACATCATGCTCATCAAAAACAGTTTGTTGTTACAAAGTATTGCATTATCCTCATCTTGAAGCCTTTGACACATTTTGTTGTTGGCAGACACTTGTGTGTGTGCTGCATTTTGTTGTTGTAAATAGCACAGTTTCTTTGGAACTAAAGTTTTATTTTGGTTTTATTGTCTCATTTATGTTTTACTGTTGAATTATTATTCTATTATTCTGCAGTAGCAGGCAAAAGCAAGGAACCAAGATGGTTGGAAGATCAAAGCTAGTTTGCTCCCTCTCTCTCTCTCTCTCTCTCTCTCTCTCTCTCTCTCTCTGAGTGTGTGTGTGTGTGTGTGTGTGTGTGTGTGTGTGTGTGTGTGTGTGTATGTGTGTGTGTGTGTGTGTCTCACGCACACACACGCAAATCAATAAAATCATAACTAAAATGACTGTAAGATTATTTTTTCAATACCTCGAACTGCATTATAAGTTCCAGAATGTGGTTCAGTGATCGCATAACTAGCTCATGCAATTGTTTGGACATAAGGCTGGAAATGCTGTTGAAAAATTTTTGAACTAACTGCAGTGACTCCCCAGCATGCTCTGGTACTAGCTGCCGCCAACTATCACGAAGGTGCAGAAGGATCTCAGCACACTGGATCAACCATCTATAACAGAATAAAACATTTCCATTGCACAATAATATGTATTCAAACAGGATACAGCAAATGAAGAACACAGTAATAATGAACTGGCTGTGAGACACCTACCACACATGAATTTCAGTGAAAGGAGTGATGGATTTGACATGTATGATTAGGAAACCTTAAATTAGTAACAAAAAGGAGACATGACTAATAATCAACACTCAGATGCTGAGCCTGCTGCAGTCTGGACTTGTAATGAAGATGATTTAGCCCACATCCTACAACTTCCGAACTAAAAAAATCCACCTGCTTCTTCTCAAAACAGGAAGTCACGTTCCTGGATGTTAACATCTATCTCTTCAAGGAATGCGTGTTAACATCTCTCTCTTCAAGGAATGCATTCAAAATCTGGTCTGCATCAAACATGCAACAAGCAGTATCTTTACTCCCCTAAGTGTGTTGTCCTCCCTCCTCCTTGCAGCTTCATCAAACATTTATATTCATTGTAATAATACCTACTGAACACAAACTCTATGAATACTAAAACAATGATGTGGTACCCATGTTAATTAAGTCAAAAATAAATCACCCAGTACCCACTAAATCGTGAATACATATCAGATTATTACACTATGAGTTTCCCTTTCTCAAAATGCGGAAATGTTATCAATATTCCACGGTATGCTTCCAAATACTATAAAAACTCATCCGTGCAATGAACCACTACCATTCATCCCAGCCCTACCATATGCAAAGTGTACAATTTTTAAGCAGGCCGGTGTGGCCGAGCGGTTCTAGGCACTTCAGTCGCAGGTTCGAATCCTGCCTCAGGCACGGATGTGTGTGATGTTCTTAGGTTAGTTAGGTTTCAGTAGTTCTAAGTTCTAGGGGACTGATGACCATAGATGTTAAGTCCTATAGTGCTCAGAGCCCTCTGAACCATTTTTTGAACAATTTTTAAAGAGAGGGCAACAAGTGAAACTACACATCTCGGACTCCAAGTAATGTGTGTTCACACCATTGTATTGTATTGAACTGGAGACCGAGAAACGACGGAGAGGCTTTGTCCCCACCGTAGCCTGCAGTGGGACACAACCCGACAACAGGCTGCCGCAGTCCACTCACCCAACTGCCACCCCACACCGAACCCAGAGTTATTGTGTGGTTCAGCCCCCAGTGGACCCTTCCCGGGAACGTCTCACACCACACGAGTGAAACCCCAATGTTTGCATACCAGAGTAATTATGGTGTATGCATATGTGGAGAAAGTGTTTGCACAGCAATTGCCTACATAGTGTAAATGAGGAGGAAGAAGGGGAACCAGCCCGCATTCAATGAGGCAGATGGAAAATCACCTTAAAAACCATCCACAGACAGGGCGGCAAACCGGACCTTGACACTAATCCACCAGGCGGATTCATACCAGGGATCGGCACGCCTTCCTGCCCGGAAAGCAGTGCGTTAGACCGCACGGCTAACTGGGTGGGTGCTCACACCGTGGTTACCTATGAAAGAGTTGCCAGGCATCTTTCTGGAGAGACAACTCAGTGTCCCTCCCGCAGTCACATTTTAATGCATTCACATGCAGTTCCAATCAACAGCACTGCAAGAACAGAGACCAGTAAACTGGTACCAATACAATTCTTTATGCTGGTGACTGGAGACCTTGGGGAGGGATGTTATTTTTGGTATATACAGAATAGTAAACCAACACAAAGCACGGTGGTGATGAAAACCGAGAGGAAAATCGATGAAAGAAAGGAGAAAGGACATGGAGAAACAGTAATTGGTAAGCAGAGACCACAAATTCAATCACTTGTGGTGATTTTAACAAAAATCATTTGTCACCTATGTGAGGAATGGAAGTCAAATGAAGTTTTATAATGGACATGGAACATGAAGTGATTCTTGAGGTTTTCCCGGCGTACTGAATATTCTATGAGGTTTCAGGATTGCAGCTGGGTCCTGTCCACCAGTGGCAGACTCTCACCTGAAAATGGCTGGACGGTTACCACCCGAATTACTGTGGTAAAAAGTCAACACGATCTGGCTGCAATCCCGGAATCTCACAGAATATGGAACATGAATTATGTTACAAAAAGTTGCGATTAGCACAAGTCTTTTATCTCAAACTGAGGGAGATGTGTGGGAACTGTCCCACAGGCAGCTGTGTCTGGAAACCCAAAAGCCACACACCAGAGGCCAATGACACAGCTTAACAGATTGCAGGTATAATGTTTGTTTAGTGACGGCTCACTGTCATACGGCACTGGATGAAGAACCCCCTTGTTAGCAAAACAGCAGCACATTTCATACATGTCAAGCTAAGTACTGCACTCTTTCACTTTCAACTCAGTTTAAGTGAGCTTTCGGCATTTGTATTAATTTGTGTAGTTAACTGTGAATGAAGTTATCCAGAACAGTACATCTTTTTTATGTCTCCATTGACGTGTTCTGCTTTATTCTCCCACCCCTAACTAAAATGTGTGGTGTCACTTCTAGACACCACACTTGCTAGGTGGTAGCTTTAAATCGGCCGCGGTCCATTAGTACATGTCGGACCCGCGTGTCGCCACTGTCAGGATTGCAGACCGAGCGCCACCACAAGGCAGGTCTCGAGAGACTGACTAGCACTCGCCCCAGTTGTACGGACGACATTGCTAGCGACTACACGTACGAAGCCTTTCTCTCATTTGCCGAGAGACAGTTAGAATAGCCTTCAGCTAAGTCCATGGCTACGACCTAGCAAGGTGCAGTTAACCATATCTGGAGAGAGTCTCACTTGTATTATCAAGAGAAATGTACCACAAAGAATTAAAGTTAAGTATACGAGAAACTCCGTTCTTTTCTTATAGCTTTCATCACGTATCCTGTTTCAGACTTAACGCAAGACGGCGTGAGTTGACGCGTGCCCTTTCGGCTACTTCTCAGTGTGGCGTAGCTAGCTTGTTACGCCACAACAGTTTGGCGACAAGTGTAAACGTGTTCTTTCTCATTTGCACTAATTTGCTTGTGTCATGGCTTCGCCACAATCTCCAGATGTACTGTCCGAATTTTATCGCTTGCAGCATCAGCAGACGCAGGCGTTATTGGATGCCCTTGGACAGCTCGTCCAGGGTCAACGTGCGCTGCAAAACGATGCGGCCGCCGCCGCTTCATCGCTACCGCAGCCACAACTCGCAGTTGCACCACCGTTCCGTGCTTTTCGTCCCGACGACGAAAGCTGGACGGAATGGTCACGACAATTTGGATTTCATCTCGCCGCCTACAGAATTCAAGGTAATGAGCGGCAGCCGTTTTTGCTTTCATGTGTAGGTGTGTCCACCTACCGTGTGATAGTGAAATTGTTCCCCCGGCGCGACGTAGCAACTCTGTCATACGAAGAAATTTTGTCTGCTTTAGATGCCTATTTCAAGGAAACAGTAAATGTCGTTGCAAAAAGGTATGCGTTCTTTCGTACAAAACGTACGGCCGGTCAGACTAATAGGGAGTGGGTTGCAACTTTGCAAGGACTTACTACGGATTGTGCATTTGAATGTGACTGTGGACTCCCTTATTCAGATACTATGGTGCGTGATGCAATAGCACAGAACGTTTCTGATGTTCGCATACGGGAACAGATTTTGAAACTCGTCAATCCCTCCCTTCAACAAGTGATAGACATATTGGATAGGCAAGACACACTTGACTTTGCTCAGGAATCATTTGAAACTTTGCCAGCAGTGTGTTGCATTAACCGGCCTGCCGGGCGCGCTGCGCGGACCTGTAAACAGCCTTCGCGCACGTCCGCACCGCCACGTCTCCCGCGAAAGCAAGCAAATGCAGTGAAATCATGCCCGCGGTGTGCAACTAGACATTCGCGTGAGAATTGCCCGTCACGCCAAGCTATTTGCTTTTTCTGTAATAAGAAAGGGCATGTTCAAAGTGTTTGCCAGAAAAAGCTCAGATCAGACACTCACAACCATTCCAGGCCCTTTGCTTCGCGCCGGAATCGAATCAAGGACACACAGTGTTGTGTCTAGTTCATACAGCATAGACACAATGAGGTAGCTAGGTGCACGCTAAACTAACGCAGACGGGCTTGAAGTTCTGGAACATGAGACTTATTAATGAATAAGAAGCAAAGTATGTAGTGTTTTTAATACTTATCTTTAATTCTCTTGTTGGAATACATCTCTCTTGAATATTAGTACGCTATAAGCACTGATACAAATGGCGCCTTGCTAGGTAGTAGCTATGGACTAAGCTGAAGGCTATTCAATCTGTCTCTCGGCAAATGAGAGGAAAGCTTCGTACGTCTGGTCGCAAGCTATGTAGTCCGTACAACTGGGGCGAGGTCATGTCCGTGTCTTGTGACCTGCCATGTGGTGGCGCTAGGTTTGCGATTACACAGTGGTGACACGCGGGTCCGACATGTACTACAGGACCGCGGCCGATTTAAGTTACCACCTAGCAAGTGTGGTGTCTAGCGGTGACACCACACACAGGCTCGGGAACCTTCGCCCATGGACATTCATGTAGTTAGTGCCACTCCGCCCAGTGTTCCTCTCGCTAACAGTGCCTGTGTTCGTCCCACAAAAAGTGTGCGTCGACGTCGACGCAAATCCCATCACGTTGCACATGATTCTGTACCAGTGTCTGTTCACGTTGCACAAAACAGTCGCTCTTGTCGTCAGCAGGACAATAAACTTTTTGTAGATTTGGACTTTGCCGGACACGTGATACCGTTCCAGCTCGATACCGGAGCTGCAGTTTCATTGCTCAATCACGCCACGTACAAACAACTGGGCGCACCTCCGTTGCGTGCCGCAAATGTTCAGCTCACGAGTTATTCAGGACAGAATATCCCTGTGTTAGGACAGTGCAGCCTTCTTGCAACGTACAAGGGACAAACAAAACTTGTGTCTTTTTACGTCCTTCGTTCTTCTTCGGCAGTGAACTTGTTTGGTTTGGATTTATTTCAGTTGTTTAACTTGTCTATCGTAAATCAGGTCCTATCAGTGAATCAGACTGTGCCTTCAGCCAGTGTTTCTAGTCAATGTGACGAATTTGCAGACATTTTTGCACCGGGCCTTGGTTGCGCTAAGAACTACGAAGCACACTTGGGACTGAAAGTAAACGCGCAACCGAAATTTTTCAGAGCGCGCAATGTTCCCCACGCATTGCGTGATAAGGTCGCCAACCGCTACGATATCTTGTATCGGTCCACTGCTATGCACGGAAACGCTGATGCGTTGTCCCGTTTGCCTGTTGCTGAGGATAAAGCGTTCGATTCTTCCGAACTTGCTTGCATGTTCATTGACTCGGAAACCGATCATGTGGTCGAATCGTTTCCGATTGATTTTCGTCGTGTAGCTACAGCCACAGCTGCTGACCCTGTCCTTGCTACAGTTTTGCGTTTTGTTGCTACGCAATGGCCCTTGTCAAAGTAGCGGATCGAGGATCCGTTGGTTCGCCGATTTTTTGCTCACAAGGAGAGACTTTTTGTACGGCGTGGTGTTTTGTTGTTGCGTTCTGATAATGATCAGTCCAGCGTCGTGGTCCCACGTTCGTTACAGTCCTCTGTCTTACGGCTTCTTCACCAAGGACATTGGGGTATAGTGCTCACGAAACAACTTGCTCGTCAGCACTGTACTTGGTTCGGAATCGATGCTGCGATTACGGATATGTGCTCTTCTTGCATGGCGTGTGCCGAACAACAATCCGCGCCGCCGCGAAAATTCTTTGCATGGCCGAATGCCCCTTCCCCTTGGCAACGCTTGCACGTCGATTTTGCTGGTCCATTCTGGAATGCTCGATGGTTGGTTGTGGCCGATGCTTTCAGTAATTTTCCTTTTGTTGTCCGGATGTCTTCCACGACTTCTTCTGCCACCATCCAAGCGTTGTCTGCTATCTTTTGCATTGAAGGTCTTCCGCAGACTATTGTTTCCGACAATGGCCCACAATTCATGTCCGCAGAATTTCAATCATTCTGCAGGGCCAATGGTATTCAACATCTGACATCCGCGCCGTTTTCGCCTCAGTCAAACGGTGCCGCTGAACGATTGGTCCGGACTTTCAAGTCACAGATGTTGAAGTTGCAAGAGTCGCATTCTCGGGAGGACGCGTTATTGCTCTTTTTGTCCTCGTATCGCTCTCAGCCCCGCGATGGTCGCTCGCCGGCTGAGTTGCTACACGGTCGTCCTCATCGAACCTTGATGTCTTTGCTGCATCCGCCGCATCAGGTTCCTGTGCAGCGGCAGACTCCTGCTTTTGCTCCTGGCGACGTTGTCTTCTATCGCAACTATCGAGGTTCACGGCGTTGGCTCGCAGGGCGCATTCTTCGCTGCCTCGGCCGCGCGATGTATTTGGTTTTGGGGGCCTCTGGTGAGGTGCGTCGGCATCTCAATCAGCTGCGCTCTGTCGTCGCCTGGGTTCTGCCGCTCCCCGTCTGCTTTCAGCGACGGTGCCGTCCGGTCAGCGCCCTGGGGACCCATCTACTGGCTCGCCTCATCCCCAGGTGTTACCGACGATGCCTTCCATTTTGCCAAATGGCGTTGCGCCGCCGCCGCAGCCGCCACAGCCACCGCCGCCGCCGCCCGCAGTGGACGCTTCGCTGCAGCCGCCAAGTGCCTCCCTGGGTCACGCGCCGCCGTCCGCTTCCCGTGACCAGCTGTCCTCCGCCATCGAACTCTTGCCCGCTCCGGACCACATGGCGTCATCGCGCATCGGATACCCCGACGCAATGGAGGTCGACCCTTCGGCCCCTCCTGTCGCATTACGGGCGCATACACCGCATGTTGACGTGCACCCTGGACTAGGTTTTCAGGCGTTTCCTAGCTCCCCTCGGACCGAATGGCCGGGTGCGGGTGGCACAGCCTTGCCTGTTGTTAGGCTCCCCACCTCATCGCATACGTCAACATGGGGTCCTCCCCACGGCGGGCGGAAGCCTTATAACACGACCGTTCGCCGATTTGCGGGGGAGGAATGTGGTGTCACTGCTAGACACCACACTTGCTAGGTGGTAGCTTTAAATCGGCCGCGGTCCATTAGTACATGTCGGACCCGCGTGTCGCCACTGTCAGGATTGCAGACCGAGCGCCACCACAAGGCAGGTCTCGAGAGACTGACTAGCACTCGCCCCAGTTGTACGGACGACATTGCTAGCGACTACACGTACGAAGCCTTTCTCTCATTTGCCGAGAGACAGTTAGAATAGCCTTCAGCTAAGTCCATGGCTACGACCTAGCAAGGTGCAGTTAACCATATCTGGAGAGAGTCTCACTTGTATTATCAAGAGAAATGTACCACAAAGAATTAAAGTTAAGTATACGAGAAACTCCGTTCTTTTCTTATAGCTTTCATCACGTATCCTGTTTCAGACTTAACGCAAGACGGCGTGAGTTGACGCGTGCCCTTTCGGCTACTTCTCAGTGTGGCGTAGCTAGCTTGTTACGCCACAAGAAAATGTTTATCTACCACTAAATCTATGTCTGGTACCCATGGCATAAGGTCATAAGGGATGAGAGAGAATGGAGAGATTATGATAATTGCAGGGCAAGATCAATGTCATGTACTGTACCTCCACCTACTCTCCGCCCACTATATCCTTTATCTTTGTACTCCTTTCTACTTGCCATACTTTCCCAAGCAATTCCTCTTTCTGCCCCGATAAGAGATCCTCGGTTCCATGTTCTCCCAGTTTGTGTCATAAATTGATGGCACAATATTGTTCTGTTGACATTTTGGTCATGTATCAGTTCAGACAGTAGCTGTGTTCAAGAAACTGCAATTCTAACCATTTACAAACTCACAGAGGGTGTGTACGTGTACAAAAGATACACTGACATCTGTCACTGTTTCCTGGTGCTTCACTTTTTGTGCAGTGTACGAGGTGTGGCTAGAAAAAAACCGGACTAGTACTGGTGAAAGAATAAAACGAATGCAATAAGGCTGAAAGTCGCGTGGCCTGTCACGTGACTCTCGCTCCGCCTACTGCTCGAGTTTCATCTGCCTCCTGCACTCAGTCTGCCCGTGGCGTCTGTTTTAAGTAGTTGACGTTTTGTCTGTGCGTCGGAAAATGTTGAGTGTACAGAAAGAACAGCGTGTTAACATCAAATTTTGTTTCAAACTATGAAAATCTGCAAGTGAAACGTTTGTAATGTTACAAAAAGTGTACGGCGATGATTGTTTATCGCGAACACAAGTGTTTGAGTGGTTTAAACGATTTAAAGATAGCCGCGAAGACACCAGTGATGACACTCGCACTGGCAGACCATTGTCAGCAAAAACTGATGCAAACATTGAAAAAATCGGTAAACTTGTTCGACAAGATCGCCGTTTAACAATCAGAGCAGTGTCTGAGTTAACAGGAGTTGACAAGGAAAGTGTTAGGCAGATTCTTCATGAAAGTTTCAACATTTTTCAATGTTTGCATCAGTTTTTGCTGACAATGGTCTGCCAGTGCGAGTGTCATCACTGGTGTCTTCGCGGCCATCTTTAAATCGTTTATACCACTCAAACACTTGTGTTCGCGATAAACAATCATCGCCGTACACTTTTTGTAACATTACAAACGTTTCACTTGCAGATTTTCATAGTTTGAAACAAAATTTGATGTTAACACGCTGTTCTTTCTGTACACTCAACATTTTCCGACGCACAGACAAAACGTCAACTACTTAAAACAGACACCACGGGCAGACTGAGTGCAGGAGGCAGATGAAACTCGAGCAGTAGGCGGAGCGAGAGTCACGTGACAGGCCACGCGACTTTCAGCCTTATTGCATTCGTTTTATTCTTTCACCAGTACTAGTCCGGTTTTTTTCTAGCCACACCTCGTATGTTAAAGTGTCAGTGATGCCTTTTACACTGTTTACATCATCTTTCATACCTAATATCTTTCCAAAGTCTTTCAATATTCCTGTCTTGTATTCATTTTATTGGGATTGTGAATTTGCTTTAAACTATTAAACATTCCACAGTTTTGACATATGTACATCTACTCTCTATAAGTTCACCAGACTTAATATTACTGATCAATTTACAGCAGCTCTCAGGTCATTCCAGCGCATGGTGGAGAGCAGAGATCTGATACCAGATACTCACGTGATTGTTCCCTGCAGACACAAGTATGGTAGTGGAGTAGAGGGTTGTGTGCGTGTGTGTGGGTGTGCATGCTTGTACCAGTAGGTTGTATGGAATCAGCAGTCAACGGGGGGACGTAGCAGAATGGCATAAACGGCAGATCAGTGTATCAAAGTGGACTGTTCAATGTGTATAAGTGAATGATGTAGCCGTATAACACAACGCAACAACAACAGTTGCAAAAAGGTCCTAATCAACAGGGACTGGGGACAAGTGCCATGCACTGTTGATGACGACTCATTCAGAACCTGACAGTAACTGCTGCTGTCAGTGAATCCACATTCATCTCGACTAGTGAAGGGGAGAGCAAGTAATAGGTTGGTTGGTTGGTTTAGGGATGAAAGGGACCAAACTGCAGAGGTCATCGGTCACTTTTTCCAAAATACTAAAAATACCCACAGAGAATAAAATATGTTCAACAGAATAGGAGACAGACGACACAGAACAAAAGAAACGTAGACAAGGACCAGACAAAACAAAATAAAATCACACGGAGTGCGACGGTGGTTGGCCGACCATAGGAACAAAAAAAAAGGAAAAGCCAACCACCGAAAACACATTAAAAACTGAGTTTAAAACCGTAGGCCAAAGGCCAGAATCAACACAAAACAATCAAATAAAACAGAAACACTCAAATTAAATGATAAAAACTCCCTGCCCGAATAAAACGTAAAACTAAGTCAGGCATAGCAGTGTCATCTGTTAAAAGGGCAGGGAGCGAGTCAGGCAGTGGGAACGACTGCCTGAGCACAACTAAAAGTGGACAGTCTAATAAAATGTGGACCACTGTCAAAACGGAGCCGCAGCGACATAAAGGTGGGCCCTCACGTCGCAATAGGTGGCCGTGCGTCATCCATGTGTGCCCAATGCGCAGCCGGCACAGGACAACAGACTCCTTACGAGAGACCCGCAAGGAGGACCACCACACATCGGTCGTCTCCTTGACAGCCCGCAGTTTATTCGGGACTGTCATGCCACGCCACTCAGCAGCCCACATCCCAAGCACCTTACGGCGCAACACCAGCTGCTGGTCGCGAGCCGTAAGGCCGATCTCCAAAGCTGGGGCGTCGATCGCCCCTTTGGCCAGCCTGACAACACGTTCGTTCCCCGGGATGCCAACGTGACCTGGCGTCCAAACAAAGACAACCGAACGACCAGAATGGGTAATGGCGGAAACAGACTCCTGAATAGAGGACACCAGAGGAGAAGAGGCATAGCAGCGGTCGATGACCTGGAGGCTGCTCAGGGAGTCACTGCAGATGACGATGGACGTACCTGAGCAGGAACGCATATGCTCAAGAGCGCGCAATATGGCCACCAGCTCTGCAGTAAAAATACTGCAGCCAGCCGGCAAGGAGTGCTGTTCAACATGTGCAGCGTGAGCAAAAGCGTAGGCAGTGCGACCATCAACCAGGGAACCATCAGTGTAGACAGTCTCACAGCCCAGAAATGAGGCGAGGAGCGCAAGAAAACGGCGACGGAGGGCCACAGGCGGAACCGAGTCCTTGGGTCCCTGTGCCAAGTCCAGACGGACGGACGGATGGGGAAAACACCAGGGAGGCGTAGGTGCACGGACCCGGAAGGGAGGCAGAAGAGGGAATGAGCCCAGTTCCGAGAGCAGGAACTGGATGCGGACAGCTATGGAAAGCCCAGACCGAGGTCGCCGATAGGGCAGATGGAGGACCGTGACAGGGAAAAGCAGGCGACGAGTGGGATGGCCCGGCGAGCAATGCACGTGGACAGCACAGTCGGCGAGCAGTCTATGGCGGCGAATCCGCAGCGGTGGAACCCCGGCCTCCACCAGTAGACTATCCACGGGGCTCGTACGAAAGGCGCCAGTTGCAAGTCGAACCCCACAGTGGTGTATGGGGTCTAACAACTTCAACACTGAGGGCGATGCAGACCCATAGGCCAGGCTCCCATAATCAAGCCTGGACTGCACAAGGGCTCTGTACAATCGCAACAGCGTGCAGCGATCCGCATCCCAAGAAGTGTGGCTGAGGCAGCGGAGGGCGTTGAGGTGCCGCCAGCACTTTTGCTTCAGCTGGGTAATATGAGGAACCCATGTGAGCCGGGCATCAAACACGAGTCCTAAGAAGCGGCAAGTGTCCACCACTTCAAGCAGGTGCCCGTCGAGGTAAAGTTCAAGATGAGGGTGGACCGTACGACGCCTGCAGAAGTGCATAACGCGAGTCTTGGTGGCAGAGAACTGAAAACCATGAGTCAGAGCCCATGATGCTGCCTTGCGAATGGCTACTTGCAGCCTGCGTTCGGCGACTCCCGTAGTCGTGGAGCCAAAGGAGATGCAGAAGTCGTCTGCATACAAAGAAGGAGACAACGACGACCCCACGGCTGCAGCCAGACCATTAATGGCCACTAGAAATAACGAGACGCTCAACACCGAGCCCTGTGGGACCCCATTTTCCTGTATATAAGATGAACTAGAGGCAGCACCCACTTGCACCCGGAAAGAGCGGCGCAATAAAAAGGTTTGAAGAAAAGCCGGGAGCTGACCACGAAGACCCCACTCATGCACCGTAGCAAGGATGTGATGCCTCCATGTGGTGTCATACGCCTTCCGCAGATCGAAAAATACAGCAAAGAGATGCTGACGTCGGGCAAAGGCCGTACGGATAGCAGATTCCAGCCGCACCAAATTGTCCGCTGCAGACCGGCCCCGACAGAAGCCACCCTGGGATGGAGCGAGGAGACCGCGCGACTCAAGGACCCAACACAAATGCTGCCCCACCATACGTTCGAGCAATTTGCACAAAACGTTGATGAGGGTAATGGGACGATAGCTGTCCACCGCCAGTGGGTCCGCACCGGGCTTCAAGATGGGGACAATAACACCCTCTCGCCATTGCGGCGGGAACACGCCCTCGCTCCAAATGCGGTTAAAGATGGTGAGGATGTGTCGCTGGCAGTCCCTGGAGAGATGCTTCAGCATCTGCGCGTGGATGCAGTCTTGTCCTGGTGCTGTATCAGGGCAATCGGCGAGGGCAGCGAGGAATTCCCTCTCGCTGAAAGGAGCATTGTATTTTTCAGAATGACGCGTGTGGAATGATAATGGCGTCTGCTCGGCCCGCTCCTTGAGAGAGCGAAAGGCGGGGGGATAAGTTGCAGTCGCAGAGCTCTTAGCAAAGTGCGCAGCAAGGTGTTCAGCAATGTCGGCAGCGTCCGTGCAGACGGCGCCGTCCAGGGAGATCCCAGGGACACCCGTAGGGGTCTGGGATCCATAAATCCGCCGGATCCGGGACCACACGAGCGAGGGGGAGACACGGGAGCCCAGGGATGAGACGTACCTCTCCCAGCACTCCCGCTTACGCCGTGCAATAAGACGACGGGCCAAGGCACGGAGCCTCTTAAAGGCGATGAGGGTCTCCAGAGACGGGTGCCGCCTATGACGCTGGAGAGCCCGCCTACGGTCGCGAATAGCCTCCGCAATCTCCGGCGACCACCAGGGTACAGCCTTCCTCCAAGGGAGTCCAGAAGAGCGGGGGATGGCAGCCTCGGCCGCCGAAATAATAGACGTGGTTAAGACACGGACCACCTCGTCAATGTCACCCTGTGGGGGAGACTCAATGGTTGCAGCGGAAGTAAAAGCCGGCCAGTCAGCCCTGTGCAGAGCCCAGCAGGGCAGGCGCCCAGAAGAATGACACTGGGGCAGTGACAAATAGATGGGAAAATGGTCACTACCACACAGGTCAGGATGCACCCTCCAGTGGAGGGATGAGACAAGTCCGGGGCTGCAAAGAGAGAGATCGATGGCCGAGAACGAGCCATGGGCCACACTGAAATGCGTGGGAGCACCGCTGTTCAAGAGGCTAAGGTCGAGCTGAGCCAACAAATGCTCCACGGTACGACCGTGGTCATCAGAGACAGTCCCACCCCACAGAGGGTTGTGGTCATTGAAATCGCCCAGCAACAAGAAAG
This sequence comes from Schistocerca nitens, assembly GCF_023898315.1. Classification (NCBI taxonomy): domain Eukaryota; kingdom Metazoa; phylum Arthropoda; class Insecta; order Orthoptera; family Acrididae; genus Schistocerca; species Schistocerca nitens. The sequence goes on along the minus strand of NC_064615.1, from coordinate 1,182,861,540 downwards.
ATGGCGGCAATTGGGCTATCAGCGCAGCCAGGACATGCTGCGAGACATCACCATCAGGTGGAAGGTAAAGACTGCAGATGGTAACAGCCTGTGGCGTCCACACCCGAACAGCGACAGCCTCTAAAGCTGTTTGTAGAGGAACAAACTCGCTGTGAAGAGAGTTAAGGACATATATGCAGACGCCACCAGACACCCTTTCATAAGCTGCCCGGTTCTTATAATAACCCCGATAGCCACGGAGGGCGGGGGTTCGCATTGCGGGAAACCAAGTTTCCTGAAGTGCAATGCAGAAGAAAGGGTGAAGGCTGATAAGATGTCGGAGCTCAGCTAGATGGTGGAAGAAACCGCTGCAGTTCCACTGGAGGATGGTATTGTCCATGGATGGGAAAGGCGTGAAGGGACTGGGGAGGCAGATTACGCCTCCGGGGCCCCTGCTGCTACTGAATCACCACCTGTACAACAGCCATCCATTGCGTCCGAGGGACTGGCGAGATCCAGGTCCTCAGTGGACGCCAGAATCTCCACCTCATCTTCGGACGCAGAGGGAGAAGGTTGCGGTGGGACAGGTGCCACCGCAATTTCAGGATGCTTGGGAGCCTTTTTCTTCGACTGCTTTGCGCGCTGTGCCTTAGGTGGTTCTGGCTGGGAGGGCCTCACTGGGTCAGTCTCAGGGACTGAAGACGACCGCGACGCCCTACGACCAGCGACCAGTGGTTGTTTCAGATACTTGCGGGTGTCTACTGTGCCGCTGGTCGGAACTTGTGGATGGAGGTCCCCAAGGGACCCCTTCCTTGCGAGAGTAGCCGAAGAAGTCTTACGCTTCTCCGGCTGGGAAGGGGGAACTGATGTCCCCGATGGTTGGGGGGGTGTTGCTCCTGAAGTAGATGGAGCAGGAGCAACAGTGGGTTTAGTGCCCCCCACCATCAAGGGGGCAGGTGTGGGACTGCGACTCTGAGAGCTGACTGGAGCGGATGGAACTGTAGCAGGAGTGACAGTTGCAGCATAAGAAGCTGTCATGCGAACTGGATGAAGCCGATCATATTTCCGCTTCGCCTCAGTGAACGTCAGGCGGTCGAGAGTCTTGATTTCCATGATCTTCCGCTCCTTCTGCAGAATCGGACAGTCTGGCGAGCAAGGCGGATGGTGCGCACCACAGTTCACACAGATTGGAGGCGGGGCACAGGGATGATCAGGATGGGATGGTCGACCGCAATCGCGACAGACGAGGTCGGAAGCACAGCGCGAAGACATATGGCTGAACTTCCAACACTTGAAGCACCACATCGGGGGAGGGATATATGGCTTGACATCGCAAAGGTACCCCATCACCTTGACCTTCTCAGGTAACGTGTCACCCTCGAAGGCCAAGATGAAGGCACCGGTGGCAACTTGACGATCCCTCGGACCCCGGTGGACGCGCCGGACGAAATGGACACCGCGGCGCTCCAAGTTGGCGCGCAGCTCGTCATCGGACTGTAAAAGGAGATCCCTGTGGAAGATAATGCCCTGGACCATATTCAGACTTTTATGGGGCGTGATAGTGACGGAGACATCCCCCAGCTTAGTATAAGCGAGCAAGGCTCGCGACTGGGCGGAGGATGCCGTTTTTATCAACACCGATCCGGACCGCATCTTGGACAAGCCCTCCACCTCCCCAAACTTGTCCTCTAAATGCCCTACAAAGAACTGAGGCTTCACGGATATAAAAGATTCCCCATCAGCTCTGGTACAGACAAGATATCTGGGCGAATACGTCTCACTTTCATTCAATGCCTTTCGTTCCTCCCATGGTGTGGCGAGGGAGGGGAACGATTTGGGGTCATAAACGTTACCTTTAAAATAGGCCCTCGAACACTTAGAGACTGCTGGTGGCTGGCCACCAGCAAGAGAAGATGTGCCACGCTTCATTGCGTGTCATCCACCCTGATGCCACCTACTCCGACGAAGGGCCCTCCCCACGGGCGCCACCCAGCCGCAGCAATAGCCACCTGGCAGGACGGCCATTGCCAGGAGTCCCGATGCCCCAGGGAGATGGGCATCTACTCCTTGGCATATGTGGGGAGTTAACGGCGCAGGCATCAGTAGAGCGATCCCTGTGTTGTCAGGGGGCTACAACCAACAGGGTACATGGCGGCCCCACCACAACGGACTGGCTACCGTGCTGGATGTTAGGTGACATGTGGTCCATGGTCGCCGTCAGTGCAGAAAATGGCCCTGCACAGTGTTTGGCAGAAAGTGTACGCAGGAGCGTATCCATGCCCAAGCGATGGAGAGCGGGCAGGACTGCAATGCAACGACGAATAAGATGGCGAAAGTTCTGAACACAACATGGACACAAGGCACCAAGTAAGGCGCCCTTCCCCAATCGGCTCGCTCTTCGGAAAAATTTTGAGATATGGAGGTCAAACCCGACAGGGGACCATCACATAAGGCCAAAACGTTTGAGACTCCTTTTAGTCGCCTCTTACGACAGGCAGGAATACCGCGGGCCTATTCTAACCACTGAACCCGCAGGGGGGGGGGGGGGGGGGGCAAGTAATAGGCATCTGGAGTCGGATATCCTGCAAAAGGTCACCACTCACAGCAGAAAGTATGTAAAACTGCACGTCTCTGACAGGCCGAACAACACGAACTCGAAAGTATCTGACCGGTGGCGCAGGTGTTATCTGCTGAGTCACATTTTTCCCTCTTTTCAAATGATGTGAGGCATCGAGTGCACCAGTGGCTCAACAACGAGTTTGACCTGCAGTGTGGGAGGGTGTAATTTGGGCCAGAGGTGCCCTGTGAACTTTTAGAGGTGTTTTTTGTAACGTGACTCGAATCCACTGATGTAGCTTATCATGAATGTGAACTGCGATGTTTAAATGAACAGTAGTTAACAAGTGTTGCCCAACCTTCTGTTTCCCAACGACTATGCTAAGACATTACCGTCTCCAAAGATGATGGCCGTGTTCAAGGGGCTGCATGTGTACACTGTCACTTCGACTCTGTGCCAGTATTTGTCAAGTCACTGTGGCTGACAAGTGGTGGTGTGGTAATCTCTCAGCACCACATGGCGACACATTCAGAACACTTGACGGTGGAATGTCCTATGTATCGAGGTGGGGCAGGAGAGTACAGGTGACGTGCGGTCTCAAAAGATAACGTCACAGAAAGCTCCTGTCTCGATTACCAGCTACACGAATCGTAGGTAACATATCCGTATACCTGTACAACTGCACTAGCTGCTACACCTGTTCAATAATGATGAATGGATGAGTGATTCTTGACACTGTATGCAGAACTGAGATTCATAGAAAAGGATACCCCTGTCCAGTATGATAGTTCAGCACACCATCTCACTGTTTTTATCTCTGTTGCTGCCTCGAGGGAAACCGTGACAGTATTTGCTGTGCTGACAGGCTGTGGTATTCCAGATGTCACTGCACTGTTCTAATGTGGACGAGACCGTTTCCCCACTTAAGGTACGCGACACAGTTTGCAGAGCTGTTCACTGCTAACGGTTGCTATCCTTAATGTCAGTTTGCTGCACAATCCTTATAATCACATATTGACACAGATTTTAAAAAGCATCGGTCATGTGAAATTTGAGTTTCTCTTATACTGTAAGATATCCTGCAAACTGTGGATGAAGGGCAATGAGCTGAGTCTCTGTTCCTAGATTTATGCACGGCATTTGGTACAGCATCACACTGCAGCACATTAGCAACAGTTCGGTTGTACAAAATAGGTTCTCAAATATATGTGAATGGCTTGAAGACCTTACTTAATAGAACCCCACACATTGTTTGTCAGAGACGGTATTGTCATAAATAATCCATCACAATTTAAGAACAGTGATGTACATAGCTACAACACTAGAGGAATAATGACTTTTATTACCCATTGTTAAAGCTGTTAGTGGTTCAGAGATGAGTTAAATATGCAGCAATAAAAATTTTTGATCATTTGCCCAGTAACATAAAATGCCTGACAGGTAGAAAAGCAAGTTTTAAATCTACTTTAAAATCATTCTCCTGGATAACTCATTCTATCCCATTGACAAATTTCTGCTTAAGAACTGGTAACCAGTAAAACAACACCTTGTTTTTATGCATAGTTGCTTGAGTAGGAATAAAATGATAACGTGTTCTTTGATGTTAACAGTAATCATGTATACATATCCTGTACACTGACTCATTTAACATCATTTGTCCGGCCCTGTAAGTTGAGTGGTCAGAATGATGGAATGTCATACCTACTGGCCCCAGTTCGATTCCTGGCTGGGTCGGAGATTTAGTCTGCTCAGGGACTGGGTGTTGTGTTGTCCTTATCATCATTATTTCATCCCCATCTACAAGCAAGTCACTGAAGTGCCGTCAACTCGAAAGACTTGCACCAGGCGAACGGTCTACCCGTCGGGAGGCCCTAGCCACACAGCATTTACATTTATTTTTATCATCATTTTTGATACCAGAGTCTTTCAAATGATTTGCAGAACATATAACCCACTAATTAATTGACTGCCCCAGGGAAATTTAATAGGACTGCTCTCGTTCTATATAATTTACGTAAATGATCTGACAGATGAGACGAGTAGTAATGTGCAACTGCTGACGATACTGTAGAGTACAGGAAAGTGTCGTCTTCTAGTGACTGTACGAGGATCTGAGGTGACTTGGACAGAATTTCTATTTGGTGTGACGAGTGGTAAGTTCTTCTAAATTTGGTGAAAACATAATTTAATAAAGATGAATAGGAAAATCAATCTGATAATGTTTGAATACAGTGTTAATGGTGTGCTGCCTCATACAGTCACATCTGTTAAGTATCTAGATGTAATGTTGCAAAGGGACATGAAATGGAATGAGCATGTAAGGTCTATTATAGGGAAGGCAAATGGTCATATGCAGTTTCTTGGTAGAATTCTAGGAAAGTGTGGCTCATCTTCAAAGGAGACTGCATACTGAAAATTTGTACAACTCATTCTTGAACACAGCTCAAGGGAATGATACCTCTGGCAGTTTGGAGGCATTGCTCAGTTTGTTATCAGTAGTTTCAGTCAACACCGTAACGTTACAGAAATGTTCCATGAACACAAATGAGAATCCCTGCAGAGAATGTGATGTGGTTTTTGTGAAACTCTACTGAGAAAGTTTAGAGAACCAACATTTGCAATAGACTGCAGAATGATCCCATTGCCACCAACATGTGTCTGCTTAAGGACTGGAAGACAAGATAAGAGAAATCAGGGTTCATAAGGAAACATACAGGCAGTCATATTTCCCTCACTCTATTTCAAAGTGGTACAAGAAAGTAAAGTGGTACACGGTACCCTGTGACAAGTAGTGGTACAGGGTATCCTCGTCCATATGATTGGCTTGCAGAGTATGTATGTTGACACAGATATCGTGTCAAGCATAGATCAGCAACAACTGCTTATTATTCTAATAATTAGATGAAATATGTTCGGTTAAAAAATTAATAAAGACATAGTTGCGAAAGATAAACTTATTTTTTTCACCTTTTTTCCATGTTTAATATGCAGGGATGGCCCCCTCCAATGCACAAACTATTTTTGTCATAAAGGTTGAGAGATATAAAAATTTCAAGATTTTAGTTTGGGAGATCCTTATGACTATTTTCTCAATTTAAAATTTCTGTACTTCAGCATTGATTATGGTTGAGCTAATGCACTATTGTGTTGTACTGAATTGACATGAGTTCTCACTAAATAAAGTTTCAGTTTTGTAAATCAGTGAATTATTCATGTAACATGCTGCAGATTAAGTTTGTGCCCCTATTTCCTAATTTCTATTCGAGGTATTTATTGAACTTTGTGTAGTATTGTGGATGCAGCGAAAAATTTTTTGATTTCAGTACAGGTGTTGCAAACACACCTCACTCAGTGCTACACATCACTCAATGGAATACTCCAAAGAGAAGCCTTCCTTGGAAAACATTAAAAAGGAATGTCAACAATATAAGGAAAATATAGATTGCTACTTACCATACGGATGTCACATTAAGTCACATATTCATTCACAGAAGCAAGCACACCGCACGTACACATGACCATCATCTCCGGCAGCTTGGAACAGAATGCTAGGAAGGAATTTCAATTCGATATTACATAGATTGAGTCATTTGAGGTCCTTTTGTTGAAAAGGTCTATTGTATTTAAATACAACAATAAATCTGACTGTTAGACTCAAATCTATGATTACTCACTGAATTAGATGTGGGTAATATTACAGTTACATTCTGAAGAATAAGGTGGATGAGTGTTCTACAGTGCCAGAAGACATCTAACTTTATCCGGTGGAACCCTTGCAAAGTCACTCAAAGGCTGTTTCGAACAACACAAGGCTTTACTAGGTGTGGTCATATTGAAAATGGCATGCCCTTGCCTTCTCTAGTCTTCGAAGTGACCTACCCAATAAGGGAATCTACAAGTAAACATAAGACTCCAAGCCACAATGCAGCTCAGAATTTTTTTGATTAACAAATCACTGCCAGAGGTGAAAGAAGTGGCAAGTGTTGGACTGACTGGAGACTAAGCCTCAAACCCCTGGATTAGTAATGTGACAGCTGACACTTACCTTCTGAGCCACACATATTTTTGTTATGTGCTACATACAGAAAAATATCACAAAACTCCAAATCTCAAATTTTTCCCTGTTGTGGTTATTGACCCCATATAATCCATACCCTTCCCATATGACTCATAAGTTTGCACCTTCAAAGCTTGTACTTGCACCTTCCTGTCACTACCTACTGTACTCCAATAACAGGTAAATCCTATTCAGTGAAAGAGAATAAACTATGCAACTTCTCTTTAGCTTCAACTTTAATGGGCAATAAACTCTCAACCACACTTCAAACAATGTGTGACTACTGGTCAGATTTCTGTAATGGCATAACAACCAATAAGCTGTATGTGAGATCTGTACACTAGCCAAGTAACCTGTAGTGCTAACACAATGTGTGAGCTATGCCACATAGAAGTTAGTGCTTCCTCTGTTGTGCACACAATTTGAATTCTTCCTCCTATCAAAATTACACTAGAATACTGAATGTACAAATTAGTTCTACACCATGTGCTCTGCTGCATAGTACAAAATTTACTGTGTTTATTTGCTCATAGATTATCAAGATGTAATTCATTAATTCAACCTATTGCAATATACATACAATATAATATAGGGATAAAGAAGGCTTTATATATATGTAATTCATTTACTAAAAGAGGATATTACAAATTGCTACCTGGACACAGAAAACATGATTATTGTCTGTCATAAACACAGACTTTGAGAAAAGAAGTTACAGTTTCATTGTAAGACAGTAGCTAAAATCTTAAAAATTCCCTATCAGTCCTTTAAATTTTCTCTTTTACCTCTATTTTCTGCAAAAGTTATAATAGTTACATCTCCCGCTACACAGTGAACAATTATTTTGTTCACTTCAGAACAGTTGACGAATATTTAAAGTCATTCTTGGAACATCATTTTTGCAAAGATCAAATAAACTCCAAAGATGCTGGAAACTGTGCTCTGAATTATGACAACGACAACTCTATCAGTAAAATGAAGTGCAGTGTTTAAATGAAGTTAGTGATTTGGCAACACAACTTTTAATATGTTGTAATGTTATATATATTACAAACAAGTGAATGCTTCATAACCAGTAACTAAGCTTTAGTATATATCATCTTCTTTACAATCTAGGCCATGTGGCCTGTTCGAGTTTAACAGTCCACTTCTTTCTGGGTCATTCTACACTGCATCTTTCTAAAGGAGCTAATTTCTGTACATTATTTTTGTCAATTCTCATTGTTTAATGTATATGAAGCACTTAATCAGTAATGACCTATTTAAAAATTTTAGTTTATGGTTACTAATGGTTATAATTCTTGAATACAGTCATGCAAGGAACAAGTGTAAACACATTTATGTGTAACTATGTATATAGTAAATACGTGTATGAAAAACATACCTGTTCTTTAAAATGTTGAGTGACTCTGCACATAAACTGTCCACGACTGCCTCCAGTTCGCCTGGATTGAGGGGAAATTGATGCTTTTCTTCCATTCGTGTAACTGAGACAATAAACATTTGATGGTACCTGTAAGAAAAACACTCTTTAAATTTAGAGTGTGGAGAAAATAGATGTGTTTTGCCCGGCAAGTAACCACACAGTCTGACTATTCCCCTAAGTTCTTGTGAGGTTCGCTGAAACCAAAGCATGTTGCTATTGCAAAGGCTGCACCCTGTTCTGCAAGTGCCTGTCTCTGATGGTTAACACATCTGTAACTTCAAAAATGACAACCCTTCATATTCTTTGGTTACAAAGTCCCTCTCAGGAAAGCCAACAACTGATGCTGACCACTCATTGTAAGCTACTGCTCCATGCTTTTTGTCACAGGTCAGACATACCAACTGCAATATTCACCTGAGCTGGCAGACACTGTTTCCCACACAGATAAAGATGAACTAGTAAAAGAAGCACTCAGCAACATGGCAGCAGGCTAGCATACCCCAACAGTTAACAGCTTCATCACATCCAGCTACCTCATTTGAAAATAACATTGTATTTTGATGGTTCTACATCAAGTGCATACCTGTCAGTGACAACAAACTTTCATCAACAGGCAATCTCAATGCTACACGGTTCATCCCACACCAGAGTCCGAACTGTGGTGAGGCTGATTAAGCAATCTTTTGTGTGGCTGAACTTGGATGAAGACTGTAAAGTGTATGAAGGGTGGTGTGTGACCTGTCATCATCGTAACATCACCTCTTGGCATGTTCATTCCTAATTACATGTCCACATTGGCACTCTTCGACTTTTAGTACCATCTGAAGAACCGTCGAAATATCGTCAACCACTTCATGTACTGGCCAACCACTTCATCTACTGGCCTGAAGTTTTCCATATTGTTGACAATGTGGGGAAAATGTTAGCACCGGCTTTCTTCTCTAACAGATAGCTCGAGAGTGCCTCTGTATCAAAACAGGCTGAGGTGGGTTATTTGAGTCTGTAGTGATCTGTTCTGACATTCTGTCTCCACAAATGTTCAATGGTGCATAAACGTTCTGTGCAGTGGTAGTTTCAAAATGTATCATGGTAATTGTTCTTTAGTTTACTTTCTGTTTGTTCATCCATGCTTTATGTTGTGCATGGCTGTTGTGTTTGTATGACTGGAAGCTTTTATCGAGTGTATGTGGGAATAAATATTTGGTGATCCGGACCGCCTATGACACGTCCACACCGCCTTCAGCATTTCACACACTTTTGCAACACTGACACTTGTAACTTTCAGGCCAGCTACACCGAACTCGTTCCCAGGAATGAATGACTCACCAGCCACAACTGAACTGGCAGCCAGGAGAGCAATTAATAGGTTGACGATAAAACCACCACTGTTCTGGCAACATAATCGTCTATTATGGTTTGCCCAGCTAGAAAGTCAGTTTATCCTCTCACAAATATCGGCAGGTGAGACTAAATACAGCTATGTAGTTGCAGCTCTAACGGAGGATCTATCTAAGTCCAGAATATTGTAGCCACAGCAGCAGAAAGTGAACAGTAGGCATTAATTAAAAATGCACGGATCACACGCTTGTCAAAATCAGAAGCAAAACAGTTAGAGAAGCTTTTGTGCACTTTGGAGCTCAGAGATTGCACTTCACAACAACTACCACGAATTTCACAGCATGCTATCTCACGTTATCTGCAGAGTTTCTAGTAGCAGTTGGGCAGCCCCAGTTCTTGTTGTGCCTAAAAAGAAGAATAGATGCCATTCCTGTGGTGAATATCGCCAACTCAGTGCAAGGACTATACCAGACCAGTACCCAGTTCCACACATAGAAAACTTCTCTGCAAATTTTCATGGTAAGAAGATATTTTCTACCGCTGACCTAGTCCAAGCATACAATCAGATCCCTGTAGCTACAGAAGACATTCCCAAAACATCAGTCACGATGTTTTTCAGCCTATTTGAGTTCATCAGGATGCCATTTGGACTCTGTAGGGCAGCTCAGACCTTCCAGCACTTTATGGACGAGATGACAAAAGATTTAAGACTTTCGCTGTATGTACATACATAACACGCTCATGGCGTTCACATCAGAAGCGGAGCACTTACAGCCTTCGACATGTGCTCAACTGCCTACATACACAAGGATTAGTAAATAATCTTGCCAAGTGGGTTTTTGATGAGGAACAGGTGCACCTTCTACGGTATTTGGTGAATGTACAGGGTATTTGACCAACACACAAAATACCCCAGCCTATCACAGACAGAGAACTACACTGGTTTATAGGAGTAGTAAATTTCTACCAACAGTTCATTTGAAATCATGCACTAATAACTGCACCATTGTATAAACTCTTTAAGGGCTCACCAAAGCCTAACTACAGAGTGCATTGGACTAGGGATGCAGACACCATATTTCAGGCTGCAAAAACAGCCATAGCAGAGGCCACCCTATTATCACACCCAGTTGTGCATGCCCCACTTGCACTCACAGTCTATGCTTTGTCCACTGCCACTGGTGCTGCACTTCAGCAATAGATTGATCACTACGTCATAGTCGTCACGTTCTCAGAAGCATCGGGCAACATTTGACCATGAGCTGTACCCCTCTTACGCTGCAGTCAAAAAATTCAGACACACATCTATATGCATCATACAGCCACTTACCTGTGTCTTTAAGGTAAGCCAGAGAAAGCATCATCTAGGCAGCTGTGGAACTTAGATTATATCAGCCAGTTCATAATTAGCACTGTGTACGTGGAAGGGAAGCTGAATGTTCTAGTTGACGCACTTTTGTGTGCAGAAATGATGAATGTGGTAGAGATGGCACAGCACATGTGGAAGCAGTGACAAATGTCACTGGTTACACAGCCCCATCTGTGTACAGTGAAGTGATAGTGAGCTGTGTGATTTATTGCAACAATCAAAAGGATTAAGGTTACAGCTTGGCACATCACCAGTAGCAAATGTAGAGTTATATTGTGACAAAGCAGAAGAAAAGATACGCCAATTTGAGCTGCAACAATTCAGATATACAGTGGGGGCCATTACTGAATGGGTTTACTAGAATAAAAATTTGATTTTTATTTCTCACTTTATGTTCATCAGTGTCTTCTGCCTGGCGGTAAGTTGCAGTGTCTCAGTCACGTGGCCCAAAACTGGATAGAACCACCCTGAAACTCGTGTTGAACTATCAGCAGCTAAACTCGTGTTGCTGACGAGGTAGTGCTACCGAACTGCGCATCTTACGATCTGACCGACCAATAGGGATGCTTGGAGGTTGATCAAGTGGGGGAGGAACCACGGCCAGCTACCGGGAGCGGACACGCCATTTGCTCTCTTCTGCTGGCAGCTTCCAAACTGACCAGACGCCCTCTTCTCCTGCTCTCTTGGGCAGTAGCCCATTCAGTCCCGGCACCTTTTCCAGGCATATAAAAATATGTTTTCTTTATGGGTGCCTACAGCTTTCCCCTCCTGGCCAATCCTGACACATTAACAACTGGTGCCAGAAGTGGGATGGCTCACCGTTAGGCCCATCTCATTTTACGTTCAACCAGCCGTACCTAAGGAAGCTGCCAGCAATACTTCACACTTGACGTGTCAGATGCACCGCACGATAATAAGCGCACGTATTCGTGGCATCACCACGCAGCGTTACGCCCTTCGGTGTTTATTTCCGAGCAGCTGCTGCAGCGAACACCAGACCGCGTGGCTGGGCACCTCGCTGCATGTCACCATCAGTTGCCACGTTGCTGCCGCCCCAGGCAGTCCGGGGCCACATTACACTGCAGGAAGCCACCTTCCGCGCCACGCTGTGGTACGCACACATGTTCTGGCTGGATAGCTGAGACACAGTGCCTGGCCGTTGATACCGCCGCCCCCACCTCCGCTGCCGTTTCCAACCACCGTTGTCTAACGCACCACCGCCACAACTTCTGTAAGTTTGTCGCTTCATTTTTCTATGCCACAGCCTCCATGCTGTCAGCAACGCCATCGTCTCATCCAGTATGAGCCTTTTCTTTCTTTCCGTGCTCCGATTGTAAAGTTTCCAGCGGGCACTAGGTGTCCTAACATTATAACCATGCCTCAAACATGTAGTACCGCCACTGGTGAAGACAACTCCCCACCTACGGAAAAACCAGATCCAGTAGCTGCCCTCCAAGCAGAAATTGACAAACTACTATTGCGGAAGATATAATTAACGGAAAAATGGCAAAAATTTGCTAAAACCCAGTCTGCTGGTTTAAGTGTTCCAGAAACACACCCTGCTACGCCACAAATGGTGGCTGCAAGCACCTCCAGCAGCAAAGTACCCCAGCTGTACATTGCCACCTTGGCTAACAGTTTCCCTGCAGTCAACTTTATCCTGACACTTTCCGGGAAACCCAAAGAACAGATAAACTCCTTTTTGCAAACTGTCCGAGATGTAGGCCGTACTTGCGCTTGGCCAGACGATTTCCTGTTAATTGTACTCTGCCTTAAATTGTCAGGTGATGCCCGTACCTATATTGAATCAGTGCACGCCCTTAGGGCCATGTTAGAAGCAGGTCAACAGCAGCTCACGATACCAAAATACCTACAGATACGACAGCGCATTGGAATCAGACACTTCCCTTCACCTATATAGGTCAACAGCAGCTCTGATACCAAAATACCCATAGCTATACCTCGCACCAGAATTGGACACTTCCCTTCACCTGGACAAGTTATCTACCCTCTGCCAGAAGCAAGGGCAGGACATAGAAGCATTTGCTGACCGAATCTGCGCTCTGGTTTGCCACACTTACACGCTGAGTTCGGATCCTGCACGTAACGAAGTATTAATCGAGCAAGCAGAAGCCTGCTTGACTTACGTATTTATACGTGGAATCGACGCATACGTGAGAGTGGAGTTCAAAATTGCATCATCCGCCTCATTGCATGATGCCACAGGACTTGCGAAGATGTGGGAGGAGGTAGCACATTTTGTTGCCAGTTCGGCAAGCCCAGACGAACAGCCGTGACCAATTTTCAAATATGAGCAGACATGTCAGTGTTGCTGAAAGGCGGGCCATGCTGCCGCGCACTGCCGCACCTTATTGCTCTCAATGTGGAATCATATGGCACATGAGTAAAAACTGCCCACAGAACTCAGGAAACGGGGGCCCCTCGTGTAACCAACAATCCACCCCGACCCCAAAGACAGCCGGGAAACAGTCGAGGGGACATGTCACGCTGCCAGACTGCACCCCCTGTAAAATTTACACATCCAGCCTACCACGGTGTCTTAAATGAGGCAGCAAGTATCCTCCTCAAGGGTAAAATTAGAGGAAAGAAGGTAAGAGTACCTATTGACACGGGAGCACAAACTAGCAAGTTATTCATAGGGCATGGGGTTAGATAAGTGTTAAAACCACCCCGTCACTACATTAATGGTCTGAGTGACGAGATAATCGCACCTGCTGGGTATTGTCAAGTTAATTTGAAAACTGGAGCCAGCAACTACCCACTTGACAAGGGCATAATTCAGAAACGAAGACAAGATTTTGATGTCATCCTGGGGAGTGATTTCCTTTATCACTACCAGAGTGTAGTCAATTACAGAATGCAAGCCATCTGTTTTGGTGAGGAAACCCACCATTTCACTAGCTTCCATGTAATTCTGTCGCAAGGAATCTGTGAAACACAGCCGCTTCCACAGGTTCCTTCCGCGCAAACTTGGGCGTTACATACAACTACCTCTGTTAGAATCAGTGGTGGCACGGGACGGGTCAAATCCCACAAACTGCCGAGAACAGCCGTATTGGTGGATCCTCTCCGTCAAAACGATGTCCTCGACAGATTACAGGTCCACCTTAAACGTGGTTTAACAACAGCAGAAGTGCAGGGGAAGAAATTTTACGTTCCCGTCTGTTTGAACAATTTTGGAATGAAGGAGGTACAGATCCCTAGTGGCACCATTATAGCTAGCGACCATAAGATTGAAGAAAACCGCTCTGTACAAGAGAAGCCAAAATCTAACCAAAAACACCGGCTCCCAGAACATAACATATGCCATATTGCTCCCGTGCTCAGGGACAAATTCAAAGATAAGTTAGCTCATTTGGCTGTGGCTCACCAAAACAAATTGTACTCCATCTTGGAAGAACACTCCTGGTTATTTGAGGAAAGGTATTATTTGCTGGCTACTGACCTTGTTTACCATGAAATTCCCACCGGAGATGCAAGGCCCATTGCACAGAAACCATATAGAATACCATACCACCTCCAGCCCGTTGTAGAGGAAACTATCCAACAACAGCTAGAAGCAGGGATAATACAACCCTCCGCCAGTGCTTGGTCATCCCCAATCGTTGTGGTCCCCAAGAAGTCAATCAATGGAGTGAACTACCGTCTTTGCGTCGATATGAGAGCAGTAAATAAGGTAAACGCTTCTGATACTTACCCTCTCCCCCGTATCGACGAAACACTGGACAGGTTAGGAAATTGTAAATACTGCACTACCCTTGACATGAAGAGTGGGTACCACCAAATACCGATTGCACCACAGGATGGGCCAAAAACAGCATTTGTAGTTCCCTCCGGTCTATATGAATTTCTGAGAATGCCATTCAGGTTGCGCAACACACCAGCCACTTTCCAAAGATTTGCCAACCTATTACTTAGAGGACTGAAATCCACAATGCGCCTAGTCTATCTAGATGATATTGTTTTTTCCAGGACAAGAGATGAGCGTGTTACCTGGTTAAGAAATATTTTGTCTAGACTAAGAAGTGCTAATTTAAGCTTAAAAATAGAAAAATGTTCCTCTGCTGAGATTCAAGTACAGTATCTTGGGCACATTATTACTGCTGATGGAGTAAAACCCGCCCCCATCTAATTGAAGCAGTTAGAAACTTCCCTTCCCCTAAGTGTGTAAAAGAGTTGCAAAGCTTTCTGGGACTCAGCAATTGTAGGCATTTTGTAAAGCACTACACCAGAATAGCTAAACCCCTTACCCACCTGCTGAAAAAAATGTACCCTATCAACTGACCACCAAGTGCGAAGCTGCTGTGCAGCATCTCAGAGATGTTCTAACTAGTTCCCCCTTGTTGACCTATCCTGATTTTGATAAAACCACTCATTTTCTCATGTGATGCATCCGACTTTGTCATAGGAACTGTTCCGAGTCAAATTATTGACGGTGAGGAGTGACCGATTGGTTACGCATCCCGTCAGCTGAACCGGGCAGAAATTAACTATGTACAATATGACAGAGAAAGAATTACTAGCACTAATGTTCGGAGTTAACCACTTTAGATGCTACCTTTATGGGAGAAAATTTACAATAGTAACAGATCATGCAGCACTTCAGTGGCTATTAAATTTAATAGCAGCTGTCTCACATGCTGGGCCCTGAAATTGACTGAGTATGATTACAAAGTGCTACACAAAGCTGGAAGATTCCACCAGAATGCCGAGGCACTTAGCAGAAAGGTGAGAGAGCTCAAACAGGCAAAGCACTAATTGACGAACTAAAAGACTCGCAGGAAAATGATGCAAAATGCTGCCAGTATTGCTCCCATCCACATTTTGTTACAGAGGATGGAATTCTATATCGTAAGCCCCCCTGGGTAAACATGTAGTAATACCAAAAGACTTGCAATCAAGAATTATTACCCAGTACCACAACAGCATCCAAGCTTGCCATAGTGGACGAAGAACCACAAACACCTGCATTCCCACGAAGTATTGGTGGGACAACAGGTGGCAAGATACTGCCAAGTATATAAAAATTGCCTACCGTGTGCTCAAAGAGCACCATCCCCACGAATCAAAATTCCCTTACAGTCTCTTCCTGAGGCATCAAAACCCTTTCAGTTTGTCGCTTTAGACATGGTTGGACCACTTCCCGTAAAGACACAGGGAATTAAAACATATTCTATCTATTATTGATCAATTTTCCCGATACCTTATTTTGGCACCCATCGCTGACATGTCAGCTGAAACTGTAGCACGCGCTTTTGTAGATCATCTTGTCCTTCCTTTCGGAATCCCTGAAGCCATTACAACTGACCGAGGAACCAACTTTATGTCCGCCTTATTGCTGGGAATTAAAAAATGGGGAACCACCCCTTTTCACCCCCAGGCAAATGGCCGCATTGAACATGTTCATCACACTGTGAAACGAATGCTTTCCTATTATGTTAACTCAACCCACAGCGACTGGCGAAGATACCTTCCGTACGTGGCAAGTGCATACAATAGCCATTTCCATGAAGCCACTGAATGTACCCCTTACGAGATAGTGTTTGGCTGCTCTATGAAATCTCCCTTTGAGATCAATAAATTACCTCTGGGAATTGATCACACAGCCGTTAAGGGGCTAGCCCGCCACCTTAAGGCCATTTGGAAGAAGGTACAAGGGAACAACCACAAGGCAACCAGGAGGCAGATAGAAAGAAGCAATAAAAATGCCATCAACCCCCCCCCCCCCCCCATAAACCTGGTGATTTGGTTTTACTGAAAAAACCTAGCGTAAAGAAAGGAAGAGTAAAGAAACTTACCCCCCCCCCCCCCCCCGTATTACAGGCCATATTCAATTATTCAGCTTACTTCCCCTGTAAATGCAGAACTACAACTACCTGACGACAAGGTGATTGTCCATTTTGACAGGTTAAAACCCTATTCAGGAACATGCCCCTCCCACTGCCTTCTGAGACAAACGTCGGACCTTCAGCAGGTCCTGCTCTCCTGTGTAGCGGAGAAAATGGAGTTTCCCCACCCACAGCTCGCCCTAGATATGTCCTCAGATCCAAACACCCATATGCTCTTAGGTCCAGAGACTAGAAACTAAGGTGCTATTTTGTGCTTAACAGATTCCCTGTTTGATCAATCAAAAGAAAAAGTAACAATATTCAGGCAACCACCTTATTATTATTTTTTCTTTCTCTTTGCAGGTGAACATTTTACCACTGCTATAATAATTGAAATGTCCCCTAGCATCCCCCTCTGAAAGAGATTGTCAGAGTTTTACCTGCCCAGCCTGTTCTGCAATGCAGGCCTCAACTACTTCTTAGTTCTAACCAGTGTTTCATTGATGTTATTTTGATTGTGTTATTTATGCGTTATGACATGCCTAGTGGTTGGATAGCAGCTCTATTCCCAGTACTAGCACAGTTAATTCCAAATAAGAGTATTACTTTATTGAGTAACTCTCCCATTTGAACATTGCTACTGCAAACTTGTGAACACGTGTGCTCCACCTGTCAGAATCAGCTGGTGCTGTCAACCAGGGAGCCGCACGCATGGTGGCCATCATGTAGAAGGGGAGAGACACTCATCTGACACTGTGGTACCTGCCCCCCTCTCCACCAACCCACTCTGTCCCACTAGCCACGCCCAGCTGTCACCGCCTGAGTCCCCCCTTCCCCCTCCTACCCCTTTCTCCGTGTGCTGTCTGCGTGCCTGCCTTCCACCGTTACATTACTATACGCACACTAGAACCATTTTTGCTATCAATGCATAGCACCTTAACACAGAAAGGCACCACTTTTTTTACACAATACTTATTTTAAATGTAATTTCTTCCATCTTTCCGCCTCACTGACCAAGTAACTTCAATCTGTATATTTATTTGCATTCCTAAGCCCCTAACATATACATTAATCAGGCTATACCTCCGAGGGAAGTTTAGAAGCAAGCGACCTCCAGCTGATGGATCGTGAAGCGGAAACACACCACAATAACAAAGCACGCCATTAAAGGGGTGTCTTCCAGTACATCGACATTTAGTTTGGTGGTGCTTTGTGGTTCCGAACCTCCTCCGAAGAATAGTACCACCATCCCACCCTCCGTCTAGTCTTGCGTACCTTCATAACTGACAACCTACTCTTTTTCCAAATTCGTAGATGGCTTTACCATTATGTGCTCATCACAGCCTATTCAACCCTCCCTTATCGTTTCATTGGTCAATAATATTCGCAGCAATCACTAAATCCGCTATAATCTTACTAATTTTTATGGACTACGTTTTGCAACTGGTTAGTTACAATGCCCCGAGGCGTCGCTCACTCACAACACGCCGCTCCTGGCTAGCTCAGATTTACACGTGCCTCGCAGCTGTTCCGCTATCTAAGTGCCACACGCGCACACTGCTGCAATCTCAGCACTAACTTGAAACCTGCTTCTGTCGCCTCTGTCTGTTTCTCCCTCCAGCCAGCTTCATAATGCTACCTGTTGTCCCCAGTACAGTCTGATAAATTGTTTCACCACTCTTTATTATATGCCTTTTGTATGCTTAACAGTGTTGAGCAATGTCCAACCCATTATGCGTTGTCAGTTGATAGCTAGCTGTTAATTGGTACCAATAACTTTTCTTTTCCTTTTTTTTTCCCTTCCCTTATGGTTTTATGTTAGGTTTAAACATTTCATCATCATTTTGTTGCACCCTTGCTATATCCCATATGTTTTTACTTGCATGTATCTTTATAGTTTATGCCATATGTGTTGTATAATATGTACTTGTACCTTATATTGCTAACCCCAATATGTAAAGGCCCACCACAGCCCTGGATTTTAGATTAATTACACTACACCTATAATCCCATTTTGTAAGACTCACCCTGCAGTCATGTTATCCGACTTTATGAGTTAGTAATTCCCGAATCCTATGCGCCATGTTCGTGCTCAGAGCCGGACTGGTATGTTTAGAACTCAGCAAAGCACCCCAGTTACATAAAATACCCAACAGAGAAAAGTGAATGCACCCCTGAAGTGAAGTTGTTACGAGTGAGCACGAAAATCGACACTGCTACCATTTGGGTACAGTGCCCCACCTTGCATTTAGGAAGTGAGAGATACCCATTTGTTTATTCAAACAAACACACCCGTGATGTTCAAAGATGAAAGCTCCCGCTGAAATAAGCACTTGTTTGTTAATGATAAGCGCCCATGACGTAATGTCCTCAGCCAAGTGCAGTAAAGTGCTATCTTGTGAAAATACATTGTACACTATAGTAGATTATTGACCACTATTGCAGTAGTTTGCGGCCCTCTTTTTCATAACTCACCCTGTTACTTCAGGGATCTTAAGTATTTTGTAGTAATTACCCCCGAGATGTAATCGCCCTATGCCTTCCTCGCCCATGCATTGCACCGGGTTCCTACCTTTGCTTTGAGCTGCTCGTTCCCACTTCCACCATTACTTTCTACCTCCCTCCTCCAGGGCTGTGTGCCTTACACGTTGCGATTAGCACCTGCAGAGTGCCCAGCTGATGGGTTTATTCTTTCAGTTTTTGGTTTTGTAAACCAATTGCCTACCTATCTCTTTCATCTGTGCATCATTGCCTCCCCCCCCCCCCCCCAGAGGGAGGGGGAAGGAAGCCTTTTATATTCCGATACAGCTACTACAGTCGGAATTTCTCTGTTGTCGCCGCCTTCAGCCTTCCGCGGCACTCTAGTAGCATTCGTTATGCAACCTGCCTGTTTTTAGGCCATTCACTTATTGTAATCAGAGGTCTAATCAGTTTTTTTTTCTTTTTTTTTTCTTTTTTTTTTTGGTCATCAGTCTACTGACTGGTTTGATGCGGCCCGCCATGGATTCCTTTCCTGTCCTCACCTCTTCATCTCAGAGTAGCACTTGAAACCTACGTCCTCAATTATTTGCTTGACGTATTCCAATCTCTGTCTTCCTCTACAGTTTTTGCCCTCTACAGCTCCCTCTAGTACCATGTACCCTCATGTCTTAGCAGATGTCCTATCATCCTGTCCCTTCTCCTTATCAGTGTTTTCCACATATTCCTTTCCTCTCCGATTCTGCGTAGAACCTCCTCATTCCTTACCTTATCAGTCCACCTAATTTTCAACATTCGTCTAGAGCACCACATCTCAAATGCTTCGATTCTCTTCTGTTCTGGTTTTCCCACAGTCCATGTTTCACTACCATACAATGCTGTACTCCAGACATACATCCTCAGAAATTTCTTCCTCAAATTAAGGCCAGTATTTGATATTAGTAGACATCTCTTGGCCAGAAATGCCTTTTTGCCATAGCGAGTCTTCTTTTGATGTCCTCCTTGCTCCGTCCGTCATTGGTTATTTTACTGCCTAGGTAGCAGAATTCCTTAACTTCATTGACTTCATGACCATAAACCCTGATGTTAAGTTTCTCGCTGTTCTCATTTCTACCACTTCTCATTACCTTCGTTTTTCTCCGATTTACTCTCAAACCATACTGTGTACTCATTAGACTGTTCATTCCGTTCAGCAGATCATTTAATTCTTCTTCACTTTCACTCAGGATAGCAATGTCATCAGCGAATCGTATCATTGATATCCTTTCACCTTGTATTTTAATTCCACTCCTGAAACTTTCTTTTATTTCCATCATTGCTTCCTCAATGTACAGATTGAAGAGTAGGGGCGAAAGGCTACAGCCTTGTCTTACACCCTTCTTAATACAAGCACTTCGTTCTTGATCGTTCACTCTTATTATTCCCTCTTGGTTGTTGTACATATTGTATATGACCCGTCTCTCCCTATAGCTTACCCCTACTTTTTTCAGAATCTCGAACAGCTTGCACCATTTTATATTGTCGAACGCTTTTTCCAGGTCGACAAATCCTATGAAAGTGTCTTGAGTTTTCTTTAGCCTTGCTTCCATTATTAGCCGTAACGTCAGAATTGCCTCTCTCGTCCCTTTACTTTTCGTAAAGCCAAACTGATCGTCACCTAGCGCATTCTCAATTTTCTTTTCCATTCTTCTGTATATTATTCTTGTAAGCAGCTTCGATGCATGAGCTGTTAAGCTGATTGTGCGATAATTCTCGCACGTCAGCTCTTGCCATCTTCGGAATTGTGTGGATGATGCTTTTCCGAAAGTCAGATGGTATGTCGCCAGACTCATATATTCTACACACCAATGTGAATAGTCGTTTTGTTGCCACTTACCCCAATGATTTTAGAAATTCTGATGGAATGTTATCTATCCCTTCTGCCTTACTTGACCATAAGTCCTCCAAAGCTCTTTTAAATTCCGATTCTAATACTGGATCCCCTATCTCTTCTAAATCGACTCCTGTTTCTTCTTCTATCACATCAGACAAATCTTCACCCTCATATAGGCTTTCAATGTATTCTTCCCACCTATCTGCTCTCTCCTCTGCATTTAACAGTGGAATTCCCATTGCACTCTTAATGTTACTACCATTGCTTTTAATGTCACCAAAGGTTGTTTTGACTTTCCTGTATGCTGAGTCTGTCCTTCCGACAATCATATCTTTTTCGATGTCTTCACATTTTTCCTGCAGCCATTTCGTCTTAGCTTCCCTGCACTTCCTATTTATTTCATTCCTTAGCGACTTGTATATCTGTATTCCTGATTTTCCCGGAACATGTTTCTACTTCCTCCTTTCATCAATCAACTGAAGTATTTCTTCTGTTACCCATGGTTTCTTCGCAGCTACCTTTTTTGTACCTATGTTTTCCTTCCCAACTTCTGTGATGGCCCTTTTTAGAGATGTCCATTCCTCTTCAACTGTACTGCCTACTGCGCTATTCCTTATTGCTGTATCTATAGCGTTAGAGAACTTCAAACGTATCTGGTCATTCCTTAGTACTTCTGTATCCCACTTCTTTGCGTATTGATTCTTCCTGACTAATGTCTTGAACTTCAGCCTACTCTTCATCACTACTATATTGTGATCTGAGTCTATATCTGCTCCTGGGTACGCCTTACAATTCAGTATCTGATTTCGGAATCTCTGTCTGACCATGATGTAATCTAATTGAAATCTTCCCGTATCTACTGGCCTTTTCCAAGTATACCTCCTCCTCTTGTGATTCTTGAACAGGGTATTCACTATTACTAGCTGAAACTTGTTACAGAACTCAGTTAGTCTTTCTCCTCTTTCATTCCTCGTCCCAAGCCCATATTCTCCTGTAACCTTTTCTTCTACTCCTTCCCCTACAACTGCATTCCAGTTGGCCATGACTATTAAATTTTCGGCCCCCTTTACATACTGCATTACTCTTTCAATATCCTCATACACTTTCTCTATCTGTTCGTCTTCAGTTTGCGACGTCGGCATGTATACCTGAACTATCGTTGTCGGTGTTGGTCTGCTGTCGATTCTGATTAGAACAACCCGGTCACTGAAATGAACTGTTCACAGTAACACACCCTCTGCCCTACCTTCCTATTCATAACGAATCCTACACCTGTTATACCATTTTCTGCTGCTGTTGATATTACCCGATACTCATCTGACCAGAAATCCTTGTCTTCCTTCCACTTCACTTCACTGACCCCTACTATATCTAGATTGAGCCTTTGCATTTCCCTTTTCAGATTTTCTAGTTTCCCTACCACGTTCAAACTTCTGACATTCCACGCCCCGATTCGTAGAACGTTATCCTTTCGTTGATTATTCAATCTTTTTCTCGTGGTAACCTCCCCCTTGGCAGTCCCCTCCCGGAGATCCGAATGGGGGACTATTCCGGAATCTTTTGCCAATGAAGAGATCATCATGACACTTCTTCAATTACAGGCCACATGTCCTGTGGATACACGTTAAGTGTCTTTAATGCAGTGGTTTCCATTGCCTTCTGCATCCCCATGTCGTTGATCATTGCTGATTCTTCCGCCTTTAGGGGCAATTTCCCACCCCTAGGACAAGAGAGTGCCCTGAACCTCTATCTAATCAGTATCATACCCTTAAACTATCCACCCATTGCAATCACTTGTATGGAAACCCGGCTTACCATACAGTCAGGGATTTGATCAGTGATGATACAACTACAGGAACACGGCTCCCCCCACCCCCTCCCACCCCCACCCCCACCCCCACCACCCTACTTTTCCCTGGTGTGAGGCCTAAGCAGAACCACTTTACAGCACTGCTTCCCTCTACTTTTCCCTGGCATAGGAGTTAAGCAGAGCTGTTTCCCAACCAACAACAAAAACATACATTCACACACTAGTAACCCCGAATATTTGACACCATCCTCCCACACTAAAACTTCCTACTGTCGAGGCTATACGACTTTCATAGTCCCGAGCAACAAGATGCCCTACCCCCAAACCAGCTAGCCCGTGGTTTGTGACTGATTTTACTAGATGGCTCACAAGCCGCCCGAGAGGATTCTCGAAATTCCACCACTCCTCTTCGTATAATATTAGTAATTACCTGTGCCCATTTATCTTGCTTTAACGACATCACACCTCCCCTCCCTCCAAGGTCCTACGTAGTCAATTCACTGCCAGTTAACTAAGACCAGACCTGTTCTGACCCACAGTAAACTTGGTTTAGTAGAGTTTAAAGTGAACACCTTCCCGGTTCGTCGCAGGTGGGCCTCTCGGCAAAACTGGTCAGTATGTTGGGCAACCCTGGTGTTGTGATCACGGATGGCTATACATGAATATACCCAGAACAAACACCATGATAAACACAACACGCTTTTTCTGACTGGTAAAATCCCTTTTCTTCCTAAACCCCAACATCCAGTACTAAAGCTTCCGATTCAGCGAATCACTTATGAAACCCCTACATACAGCAAATTCCACCTACGCATTGATGGCAGGCATTTATTAATGGTGCCCCTCATTGTTGCACTCTTTCTGATCAAGATGACGAGTAAGCACGACCACACCCCCCTCAGCCCCTCACTACCCCGTTGCTGCTAACATCTACCCCTGCAGTTCTTTGGAATCTTCCCCGACTATTTATTCTTTTTCTGCCCATGCCTTCTGTTTTTCATACGTGGTAGTTCCTTGATTGGTTAACTCAATGCACGACACTACGAGATGACTTCCGGCTGTTGACCCTCACAGGGCAGCGAAGTTTTGTTGATAATGAAAAAGTATTGATTTGTTTTACCCCTGTAAGTTGATTTGTGTACAGGCAAGAGTTCCTGTGTGTGTTGTTGTAGGTGTTGTTAAATGGTTTGTTTTATGCTCTAACCCCGAGTCAGAGCAACACCGTTAGCCATGATTTACTGTACCATGCAGCAAGTTTCCAGTTGATACAAAGTTTTGGAGTCGTTTAAATTGCATGTTATGCTACCACTGAATGCTTACTATAAGCAGAGCACGGTGCAAACATGTGATTTATTCGTCATTAATTGTACAAGTCTAGAGTGACAATGTACAGAGTGCGTAACTATGTTACGAATACTTTGGAGCAACTCAGCTCTACTGTGTGCTACTTAACGATAGCGGTTTACTAATTTGTTTTTCTTCTTTTTTTATTTTTTATTTTTATTTTTTGTTATGGTTTTAGGGCGCAAAACTGCTACGGTCATTAGCGCGACTTAGGAAAAGGTAAAAAAACGAAACTGGAAACCAGCAGCAATGGGAGCGAAACTCAGAAAAGTGGGGAAAGTAAAAACAGAAGGAAAGCTTAAAAACCACTATGGAAGGGGGGTTGCTTGTCCCCAAAAAGAGCTTCAAATGACTGACGTCATCTCACTGGCACTATTAATAAACTTGAGAATGCGATCGGCTGAGCGCGTGTCATCTGTTAAAATGGAAGATATATCAGGCAACAGCTGTAGACGGGCGTGTAATGGAGTAAAATAGGGCACTTGAGTAAAAGGTGTCTCACCATCCACAGTTGAGATCAGTGGGGACACAGTGGGGGAGGATCGCCACTTAAAAGATGTCGATGGCTAAAAAGACAGTGCCCTATCCGGAGTCTAGTTAAAATTGCCTCCTCCCGACGATGAGTTCTGGAGGAAGAGGTCCAAGCACAGGAAAGATCTTTCACGTCCCGCAATTTATTATTGGGAAGTGTCGACCAATGTGCGTGCCGTAGAAGAGCAACACGATGACATAAAACACTCCGTAGATTGGCGAAGGGGACCATACGAATAGCAGGCTGAAGAAGAGAGACTGCAGCCTTGGATGCTATATCGGCCACCTCATTTCCACAGATACCAACATGTCCTGGGATACAGAGGAACGCCACAGAGACGACCCCAAGTGGAGCAAGTGGAAGCAGTCCTGAATCCGGTGGACCAGAGGGTGGACAGGGTAGAGAGCTTGGAGACTGAGGAAAGAGTTGAGCGAATCTGAGAAGATAACATACTGTATCCGCTGATGGCGACGGATGTATTGGACAGCCTGGAGAACAGCGTAAAGCTCCGCAGTAAAAACCGAACACTGGTCGGGAAGCCGAAATCGATTTGGGGTGTCGCCAACAATATAGGCACTCCCAACACCAAACAATGTTTTTGAGCCATCAGTGTAAATAAATGTGGCA
Source organism: Schistocerca nitens (assembly GCF_023898315.1). Lineage (NCBI taxonomy): Eukaryota > Metazoa > Arthropoda > Insecta > Orthoptera > Acrididae > Schistocerca > Schistocerca nitens. The sequence continues at coordinate 1,182,836,301 of NC_064615.1, read as the reverse complement.
TCCTTCATTTGTGCACACAGAGCAGCAAATGCCAAACAATAAACAAGAGAAGGGGTACCATCCTTGGGAAACTGACGAAGGTCACGGAGCAGGCAGGTCCGGGGCCGGAGCCAAGGTGGTGCTGTACCCCAAGTTGTCAAGAAAGTCTTAGGAAAGTGGAAGGAAAGAGAATGTAGCAGTTGACGGAAGTGGACTCCCAGTGGTAGCAGGGAGGAAGGGCGGTCTGCATAACCTAAATCCAAGGAGGTGTCGAAAAAAATGTTATGGGCCGGATTAGCAGGCATGGAAGACAGATGGCTAGCATAACGACTTATAAGGACAGCTCGCCGATTTGACAGCGGAGGTTCAGCAGTCTCAGCATAAAGGCTTTCATCAGGGCTGGTGTAAGAAGCTCCAGACACTAAACGTAATCCACGGTGGTGGAGAGAGTCGAGATGCCGAAGAATAGACGGCCGAGCACAAGAGTAAACTATGCTTCCATAGTCCAATTTCGAGCGCACTAAGGCGCGATAGAGGCGGAGAAGGACCACTCGGTCCGCTCCCCAGGAGGTACCATTCAGGACACAGAGGGTTTGAGGGATCGCAGACAGCGAGCCGAAAAATAGGAAACGCGGGAGGACCAGCACAGTTTTCTGTCAAACATAAGATCCAAGAATTTAGCAACGTCCACGAATGGAAGGTTGACAGGGCCTAGATGTAAGGAAGGCAGAAAAAACTCTGTACGATGCAAAAAAATGACACAAATGGTCTTACTGGGAGAAAAGCGGAAGCCGGTTTCGATGCTCCAAGAGTGGAGGCAATGGAGACATCCTTGAAGACGTCGTTCAAGAAGGTTGGTCCGTTGAGATCTGTAGTAGATCGCAAAATCGTCCAGAAAGAGGGACCCCGAGACATCAGGAAGGAGACAATCCATAATTGGATTTATGGCAATGGCAAACAGTACAACACTTAGCACGGAGCCCTGGGGTACCCCGTTTTCTTGGGAGAAAGTACGGGAGAAAGTAGTGTTCACCCACACTTTAAATGTGCGCTCTGCCGTAAATTCATGAAGAAAAAGGGGCAGCCGACCTCGAAAGCCCCAACAGAACACGGTGCAGAGGATGCCTGTCCTCCAACAGGTATTGTATGCTCTCTCCAGATCAAAAAATATTGCTACTGTAATTGTTCAAAATATAAGTGGAGAGAGCAACAAGATGGTCAACGGCAGAATGATGCTTTCGGAAACTGAATTGGGCAGGTGTTAAAAGGATTCGGGACTCCAGCCATCAGGCTAAACAGCAATTCACCATACGCTCCAAAACCTTACATACACTATACATGAGAGAAATGGGGCGATAGCTACAGGGGAGATGTTTGTCCTTTCCAGGTTTCGGAACAGGAACGACGATAGCTTCCCACCATCTTCTGGGAAAAGCACTGTCGGTCCAAATTCGATTATAAAGGTGAAGGAGGTAACGCAGACTATGGTATCATAAATGCAGCAACATTTGGATGTGGATACCATCTGGTCCTGGGGCGGAAGAGCGAGAAGAAGAGAGTGTGTGTTGGAGTGCCCGCATAGAGAAAACAGTATTATAGCTTTCGCGATTTTGAGAGGAGAAAGCAAGAGGTCGCACTTCTGCTGCACATTTCTTCAGGAGAAAAGCTGGCAGATAATTTGAAGAGCTCGAAATCTCAGCAAAGTGTTGACCCAATGAGTTAGAAATTGCGACGGGGTCCACTAATGTATCATGCGCGACAGTGAGCGCAGAGACCGGGGAGAAACTAGGTGCGCCAGATAACCGTCGAATCCGGCTCCAAACTTCCGAGGAGGGAGTGAAGGTGTTAAATGAGCTAGTAAAGAAGTCCCAGCTTGCCTCCTTGCTATCGTGGATGACGCAATGGCATCACGCACGGAACTGCTTATAGCGGATACAGTTGGCCAGTGTAGGATGGTGCTGGAAAATGTGAAGAGCACGTCGCCGCTCACGTATTGCATCACGGCATGCCTCATTCCACTAAGGAACTTGGGGGCACCGGGGCAAAACAGAGGTGCAAGGTATTGAACGTTCCACAGCCGTAAGAATAACTTCTGTAATATGTGTGACCTCATCGTTGACGCCAGGAAAGTGACGGTCATCAAATGTCGTTAGAGACGAAAAAAGTGTCCAATCGGCTTGGGCTAACTTCCAGCATCTCAGTCGCATATACGGCAGTTGTGACTGCAATCTAAGGACACATGGAAAGTGGCCACTCAAGTGTGTATCAGCAAGAGCGAACCATTCGAAGCACCAAGCTAGCGGAACAGTACCGACCAAAAGGTCCAAATGAGAGAAATTTGTCGTAGAGGCAGACAAAAATGTAGGGTCCCCAGTGTTGAGGCAAACAAGATCCGCTTGGTGGAAGACGTCTATCAATAGTTAGCCGTGCGGACAAGGACATCGAGATCCCCAAAGCAGGTGGTGGGCAGTGAAGTCCCTGACCAGCAAATAGGAGGGCGGAAGCTGACCAAGTAGATGAAGGAGATCAGCTCTTGTCATTGGTGCAGACGGTGGAATGTATACAGTACCCAGAAAGGGAAAGACGGACAGCGACAGCTTGTAAGGAACTGTTTAAGCGGATTGGGTGATAATGGAGAGTATCATGGAGAAGAATCATGAGTCCGCCATGTGCTGGAGTGCCTTCAACAGAGAGGAGATCAAATCGGACTGACTGAAAATGGGGGAAAACAAAGCGATCGTGGGGACACAGCTTTGTTTCCTGAAGACAGAAGATGACCGTCAAGTAGGATCGTAAGAGGATCGGCAATTCATCCCGATTGGCTCGAATGCCATCGATATTCCAAAGGATAATGGACATAGGATGGACAGAAAAGGGAAGAATGTGACCAAGGTTGCCCTCAACTCAACGACTGCTCAGAGCTGGCGACCGACAGCGTTGAACGGCATTCAGCCGAAGGCACAAGATCCTGATCCATAGGTTGTTCGGGAGCAGCTCCTGCCACCACCAATCGGCTGGTTGATCAGCCACCAGCAGTGCGCCTCGGCGACACTCAGCGACACAGAAGACAGCCAAGGGCGGTTACCACCAGGTGGTGCTGTAGATGAAATACGCTGTGGCAGAGAAGGAGAGGAACTGGGTTTCTTATTAGCCTTCTTGGAAACAGGACGTTGAGATGAGGGAGGAATCGATGGTTGTAAGTCGGGGTACGTAAAAAAATCTTCACGCGTAGGCTCTTTTTTGGAAGTCCGAGTGTCTGATTTTGGGGCTCAGGATTTAGTAGAACCCGATGAAGGGTGAGCCATAGAGTGAGCAGGTGAGAGTGGGGAGGTTGAACGGGCGATCTTTGTACTGGCCAATCTGACAACCGTGGCACTAAAGGTGAACACAAGTCTGCGTGGCTGCCTCCTTTGTTGGCCGAGGAGAGGCAAGGATAGTGCTGTATTTACCTGCGTGAGGCACAGTGGGCTTTTGACTGGAGAATAACTTTCGAGCAGCAAAGGTCGACACCTTTTCCTTCATTCTGATTTCCTGAATGAGCAGTTCGTCTTTAAAAATGGGGCAATCTCTAGAGGAAGCAGCATGGTCACCCATACAGTTGATTCAACGAGGGGATGGAGGTGGTCAAGCAACCTCATGGGCATCCTTGCCACACGTAATGCATTTGGCCGGATTGGAACATGACTGGCTGGTATAATTGAACCGCTGACACCGATAGGAACATGTAGGTTTTGGGATGTAAGGGCAAACAGAAATTATCTCATAGCCCACTTTTATGGTCAATGGAAGTTGAACTCTGTCAAATGTCAAGAAGACAGTACGGGTTAGAACGATGTTCTTGTCAAACCTTTTCATGACTCAATGAACAGCCGTTACGCCCTGGTCAGACAGGTAGTTTTGAATTTCCTTGTCGAACAATCTGTCGAGGGAGCATGTATAAACGCCCAATGTGATGAATTTAAAGTGCGGTGCGCTTCCACCCGGACAGGGAAGGTGTGGAGCAGTGAAGTATGCAGCAATTTTTGTGACTGGAGGGCACTGACTCTTTCTAACAACATGGTGCCACTTCGTAATCGGGAACAAGACTTTACAGGACCAGCAATTGTGTCGACACCTTTCTGAATAATGAAAAGGTTGACTGTGGAGAAGTCTTGACCTTCGTCCGACTGAGGAACAACAAGGAACTGTGGCAGCGATGGAAGAATTGTCCATGGCTGAGACTCATTAAACTTTTGCTTGTGAGCAGACATAGTAGATGATGAGGAAACCATTGCGGAAGTATCCCCCATGATTACCGGCATCTCCGATGGTGTGCTCCTTCCTTGTGGGGGACCTCTCTGAGGGCACTCCCGCCTTAGGTGATTGTTCACACCTCCCGAGAAATGGACGGAGGGACCAATCAGCACATTCGGAAGGTATCAGCTCACGTTATCACCCCTCCCTGGGCCTGGCCATTACCAGGGAGTACGTACGTGTCCTACCTGTCTACCCGGGGTGGGGAATTACGCGTTACCCATCAGTGGCTATGCATGGAAATGCGTGGGTCGGCCTTCAGATACGCACAGGGAGGAAAAAAGAAAAAGGGAGGAACAAAGAAAAGGAAAGGAAAGGAAAGGAAAGAAGAGAGGTCTCAAACGCCGCAGTGGAGAAAATGGTAAAGAGAAGAGGTAAGGAAAAGAGGGCAAAGGAAGGACAAAGATTCGCCAGCAGAGAAGCGAAGAAGAGAGACTGTTTTACAGTTTTGAGCATCCGTCTCCGAGCGTAGGCACTAAACATACTCTCAGAGGGGGAGAAAGGGAAGGGTAAAGGTGAGGGTGGGGGGGGGGGTGGAGGTGGGGGATGGGGAAGGATGTGGAAAAGGAAGGTATGCAGCCCAGAAAGGAAGGAGGGCCACACTAGCTCGGGGTCCCGTATTCGCTACACACGTATGCACAAAAGAGTTGTGGACCCCCTGGGGAGGGTTTACTATTTAATAGCTATCCCTGTAATACCACTACCCCCCTCTGAGGTGTTTGTACGCTTGTCCTAGTTCTGTATATAGTCTTTAGAAATTATCTTTATTGGTTTATCACTATGAGTAGCGTTTAGAAAAGGACTTTTTGTGCGACTTCGGTTGCCCCCTTCTGCTGTCCCCGAACAGCAGTCTCCTGGGGAATACCAGGTTAAGTTGTGAAATGGGAGCAAGACTGTTCCTTGCTGCCCCCTTACTGTAGTAGTCAGTAAAAGACAGTAGTGTGTAGAAAGGAATAGTAAATACATAAAATCTACCCAAAAGAAAACGCATGGCCCTCCTTTAGATGTAAGCAACAAAATATGCACATGAAGTGCTCCACCAGTGTTAAACCCTTACACCCTCCCCCCTCTTGATCTGTGCATTGACCCTTCTGAAGCCCCCCACTTATACACTGCGGCGGAAGTTGCAGTGCATCACAGCACACCGCTGCCCACTGCGGTCAGCGACCTCCGCCGCTGCCACTGCCAACAGCTGATAGCCACAACCCAAGCTGCCACTCACAGCATCCCACACCATCGCCGCACCATCCGCCGTCGTCCAAATTTTGTCAAGCAAGCATTCATTTTTTAATACAAATCTAACACGAAATCGTGAATAATCAAAATGTATTGTTAAAATTATGTAAGGCCGTCCTTCACAGGAGCCCCTCAGTAACTGTCAATTTACCATCCCCCCAGGTTTCAATCCTGCAGAGGGGAGAAGGGTGTACAGTGGGGGCCGTAACTGAAAGGGTCTACTAGTATAAAAATTTGATTTTTATTTTTCACTTGATGTTCGTCAGTGCCTTCTGCCTAGCGGTAAGTTGCAGTGTCTCAAGTCATGCTGCCCAAAACTGGATAGAACCACCCTGAAACTCACGTGCCGAACCATCAGCAGCTAAACTCACGTGTTGCTGATGAGGTAAAGCTACCGAACTGCGCGTCTTACGATCTGACCGACCAATAGGGAAGCTTGGAGGCGGTCAAGTGGGGGTGGTGGAACCGCGGCCAGCTGCCGGGAGCGGACACGCCGTTCACTCTCATCTGCTAGCAGCTTCCAAACCGACCAGACGCCCTCTTCTCTTGCTCTCTTGGGCAGTAGTCCGTTCAGTCCCGGCAGCTTCTTCAGGCCCGCCTGTTTACGGCATTAAACTTCCGTGCATATAAAAATATGTTTTCTTTATGGGTGCCTACAGCTTTCCCCTCCTGGCCAATGCTCATGCATTGACACAGAGTACAGGCAATAGCATCAATAGAAAATCTGGCACACCCGTGAGTAAGGGGCAGATATGCATACAGACTGCAGAACACTTGTAAAGTGATGCGTGGCATGCCAGAGGAATAAAATTGTGTGGCACATCAGAGCACTGTTAGGTACATTCCTTCTGCCAAATCAGCATTTTGAACTTGGGCTTGCTGACATCATATGCCAGGTCACAGCATCTGAAGGCTACAGTTATTGCCTCACAGTGGCTGAGAGGTTCACCAGGTGGCCTGAGGCATTTCCAATTAAGAACATCATAGCAGAAACTGTAGCACAAACGTTTTTTCATGGCTGGATTGCCCACTAATTAGGGATGGCAATATGAAACCTATATCTTCAGAGCATTGGCCACATTATTACATATGAAGCGCATATGTGCCACAGCACACAACCCCACATCAAACAGCTGAACGTCTTCATCAGCAATTAAAAGCACCACTGAGATGTCACGCAACACCAAAATGGACAGAGACATGGCCTGTCATGCTCTTAGTTCTTCAACTAATGTTAAATTTAAGAGTGATCTGAAGCACATAAGAGTGATCTGAAGCACACAGCAGCAGCAGGGACAACTGCCACACCATTACACCCACCTGGAGAGTTTTTGTGTCAGACTTCGCCACCCACTTAGGAGAACACATGCGCCAGCTGACAACGACAAGGCCTAGAAACCAGTTGGAAAGACACTCGTTCACTTTTGCAGCACACGTTCTTATGCAGTGATACAGGGGGTATGCCACTGCAGTCACCGTACGGTCAACCGCATCCAGTAGTCAGTATGGGCAGCAGTCCTTTCCACATAATGATCAACGATACACACGCCATAGTGGCATTGGATTGGATCAATCCAGCATTTCTGGATGCAACAAACACGGAGCACAAACCAAAGAAGACAGAAAAATCTGCAATAAGAGGCATTCCTGTACCCCACAAGCACCACAGAACACCAGGCACTGCGACTCCAAGACTGATATCGAGGATTACTACCCCGCTCCCTGTTAGAACCACTGACACTGTCTGGTTTCGAGAAAGAAGTGGTTAAGAGGGTCGGATGGCAAATGAAATTCAATCTGCACTATCATTAGCACTAAGGGGAGAGTCATGTAGTGACCTATTGTGATGCTCTGTCCCAGCAAATGTACAGTCGCACATAAATGTTACATATGGTGGCAGTGTCAACCTGAATCTATGTAGCTGTTCCTTGGTTTATTTTTTGTTTGTTATTCCATGCTTTATATTGTGCATACATTGACGTTTGTATAACCACAAGCTGTTATCGAGTATATGTAGGAATAAATATCTTGTTTTCTCCAATACACACAAGTCATGTGTATTCATATCCCTTGCTGTTCTGACAGACACAAAGAACATGTAGACTGAAGCTTATAACTCAGCAGCAAATGGTTCAGTACAGTATCTACACCGCCAGTTAAAAGGGTCTCTAATGTGCCACAAATTACTTTGTTGGACACAAGCTACCCATTGTCCAACTGGATCTCTGCACTAGTCAAATAAGATCTTAACGCTACAGCAGTACATATCCTACATATACAAATTGTCTAAGCCTTACCAATTTAAATAAATCCACCTCATGATGGAAGAATAAGTCTCCAAAAAACATAGTGGGAAGATCAGTAATAGAGACTGGTCGCTGTGAGTTTCAATTGCTATAAAGATGCACTTCACAGAAATCAAAGTTACTGGCTACAAATCTGCTGCAGACAGTGAAATGAAGTGTCAGATCTGGAAGTAGATTGTTGTTTTTTTTGTTGTTGTGGTCTTCAGTCCTAAGACTGGTTTGAAGCAGCTCTCCATGCTACTCTATCCTGTGCAAGCTTCTTCATCTCCCAGTACCTACTGCAGCCTACATCCTTCTGAATCTGCTTAGTGTATTCATCTCTTGGTCTCCCTCTACGATTTTTATCCTCCACGCTGCCCTCCAGTACAAAAGTAGATTGATTTACCAAAAGGAGCAAAATCTCTACCTTGTAAATTTTGTGTAATATTCAGACTTAATAATAATATCAAAACGTACAAGGCACGACTTGTTCTTAAACTTTTAAGTGTCAAAAAGTATTTTTTAGCTTAAAAATGAAATACATGTCAGTATGTACTCTTCAGGTACAGGAAAGAATAAAAATTAATCAATTCATTATGTATTTCTAAGTCCACCATTTATATCTAAAAACAAAGATGATGTGACTTACCAAACAAAAGTGCTGGCAGGTTGATAGACACACATACAAACACAAACATACACACAAAATTCAAGCTTTCGCAACCAACGGTTGCTTCATCAGGAAAGAGGGAAGGAGAGGGAAAGACGAAAGGATGTGGGTTTTAAGGGAGACGGTAAGGAATCATTCCAATCCCAGGAGCGGAAAGACTTACCTTAGGGGGAAAAAAGGACAATTATACACTTACACACACACACATATCCATCCGCACATACACAGACACAAGCAGACCATCATTTGTTATACCAGTGAATCAGGAGATAAAAATTAATATGTGGTAGTTCCAAAAGTACATAGCAGGTGATTCAAAAAGAAAGAACAGATCTCAATTGTTTATTACAGACAAACTGGATAGAGGAATGTTCAAAGTTTTGACACAGCTGCTATGTTCTTTGTTTGTAGCAACATGTCAACAACACAATAAGACAAATCATTTAGCGTGTTGGAATATGCATGAAGTAAATCCACTGTTCAAGTGCAACGTGCATTCTGCCATTGATTCAGCAAGAGGTAGCCTTTGCACAAGAAGATTCATGACTGGCATACAAAATTCATGGAAGTAGATGTTGAAAAAGTTAGTTACATATGCAAATGGTAGAACACTGGTTGGCCATGCATCTCTGATGAAAAAGTTGACCATATCCGAGATGCATTCATAATGAACCATCGGAAGTCCACAAGATGGGCAGGTCAGGAACTTCAACTTTCTCAAAGAATGGTAGGGCATATTCTGGAATGATGCCTGCATATGAAGCCTTACAAGTTGCAGTTACTGCAGGAATTGTGTCCCAGCAGCCATAACAGAAGGTACAAATTTTGTGTTTCAATTCTCCAGAATATGGGAGAGGACACTTTTTCCGAATGACTCTTCTTTTCAGACAAATCGACACTTTAGCTATCGGGTAAAGTAAATCATTGTAATGTAAGAATTGTGCGATCTCAAAATCCTGCCATCATCATCAAACATCAGACAGACACCAAAACTGAACGTGTTTTGCACCGATTCTGTTTGCAAAGTTTATGGATCTTTCTTTCTTGCGGAGGAAACTGTGACAGAATGACATACCTGAAGACACTGCAAAACTGGTTGTTTCTTCAGTTTCACGAAGATTCCATGCATGATAGTGCCCTGCCTTGCTTTCACCTTGAGTTGCGGCATTGTCTTAACAGCATCACCCACAACAATGAATTGGAAGAGGTGGACCACAAGATGATGATCACTGCCTTTGGCCTCCCAAGTTACCAGACATCAAATTCTGTGATGTTTTGTCTGTGGGCATACATAAGAGACACAATCTTTGTCCTACCTCTGGCAGCATCTCTTCAAGAGTTTAGGAATCTAACTGTTGAAGCTGTTGATTCAATAATCAGGGCTATATCAATTTGGGTGTGGAACAAAATGGACTACCATTCTGATGCTTCTCAAGCAACATATGGTGCTCATGTTGAGTGTACTGCATAGTGTCCGCACAAACATAAAACTCTAAACCTCCGTCTACCCTGTAACATGCATAATGTGTTTGTATCTTCCATAGTTTAACTATAATAGACAATTGGAAGCTGTTCTTTCATCTTGAGTCACACTGTACTGTGTTACTTAAAGGGTTCAAATATTTAATCAATGTCATGGTGGTCATCTTCCCCCATGAACCATGGACCTTGCCGTTGGTTGGGAGGCTTGCGTGCCTCAGCGATACAGATGGCCGTACCGTAGGTGCAACCACAACGGAGGGGTATCTGTTGAGAGGCCAGACAAACATGTGGTTCCTGAAGAGGGGCAGCAGCCTTTTCAGTAGTTGCAGGGGCAACAGTCTGGATGATTGACTGATCTGGCCTTGTAACATTAACCAAAACGGCCTTGCTGTGCTGGTACTGTGAACGGCTGAAAGCAAGGGGAAACTACAGCCGTAATTTTTCCCGAGGACATGCAGCTTTACTGTATGATTAAATGATGATGGCGTCCTCTTGGGTAAAATATTCCGGAGGTAAAATAGTCCCCCATTCGGATCTCCGGGCGGGGACTACTCAAGAGGACGTCGTTATCAGGAGAAAGAAAACTGGCATTCTACGGATCGGAGCGTGGAATGTCAGATCCCTTAATCGGGCAGGTAGGTTAGAAAATTTAAAAAGGGAAATGGATAGGTTAAAGTTAGATATAGTGGGAATTAGTGAAGTTCAGTGGCAGGAGGAACAAGACTTTTGGTCAGGTGATTACAGGGTTATAAATACAAAATCGAATAGGGGTAATGCAGGAGTAGGTTTAATAATGAATAAAAAATAGGAGTGTGGGTTAGCTACTACAAACAGCATAGTGAACGCATTATTGTGGCCAAGATAGACACAAAGCCCATGCCTACTACAGTAGTACAAGTTTATATGACAACTAGCTCTGCAGATGATGAAGAAATTGATGAAATGTATGACGAGATAAAAGAAATTATTCAGGTAGTGAAGGGAGACGAAAATTTAATAGTCATGGGTGATTGGAATTCGTCAGTAGGAAAAGGGAGAGAAGGAAACATAGTAGGTGAATATGGATTGGGGGGAAGAAATGAAAGAGGAAGCCACCTTGTAGAATTTTGCACAGAGCATAACTTAATCATAGTTAACTCTTGGTTCAAGAATCATAAAAGAAGGTTGTATACCTGGAAGAATCCTGGAGATACTAAAAGGTATCAGATAGATTATATAATGGTAAGACAGAGATTTAGGAACCAGGTTTTAAATTGTAAGACATTTCCAGGGGCAGATGTGGATTCTGACCACAATCTATTGGTTATTAACTGCAGATTGAAACTGGAGAAACTGCGAAAAGGTGGGAATTTAAGGAGATGGGACCTGGATAAACTGAAAGAACCAGAGGTTGTAGAGAGTTTCAGGGAGAGCATAAGGGAACAATTGACAGGAATGGGGGAAAGAAATACAGTAGAAGAGGAATGGGTAGCTCTGAGGGATGTAGTGAAGGCAGCAGAGGATCAAGTAGGTAAAAAGACGAGGGCTAATATAAATCCTTGGGTAACAGAAGAAATATTGAATTTAATTGATGAAAGGAGAAAATATAAAAATGCAGTAAATGAAGCAGGCAAAAAGGAATACAAACGTCTCAAAAATGAAATCGACAGGAAGTGCAAAATGGCTAAGCAGGGATGGCTAGAGGACAAATGTAAGGATGTAGAGGCTTGTCTCACTAGGGGTAAGATAGATACTGCCTACAGGAAAATTAAAGAGACCTTTGGAGAGAAGAGAACCACTTGTATGAATATCAAGAACTCAGATGGAAACCCAGTTCTAAGCAAAGAAGGGAAGGCAGAAGGTGGAAGTAGTATATAGAGGGTTTATACAAGGGCGATGTACTTGAGGACAATATTATGGAAATGGAAGAGGATGTAGACGAAGATGAAATGGGAGATAAGATACTGCGTGAAGAGTTTGACAGAGCACTGAAAGACCTGAGTCGAAACAAGGCCCCGGGAGTAGACAACATTCCATTAGAACTACTGATGGCCTTGGGAGAGCCAGTCACGACAAAACTCTACCATCTGGTGAGCAAGATGTATGAGACAGGCGAAATACCCACAGACTTCAAGAAGAATATAATAATTCCAATCCCAAAGAAAGCAGGTGTTGACAGATGTGAAAATTACCGAACTATCAGTTTAATAAGTCACAGCTGCAAAATACTAACGCGAATTCTTTACAGACGAATGGAAAAACTGGTAGAAGCGGACCTCGGGGAAGATCAGTTTGGATTCCATAGAAATGTTGGAACACGTGAGGCAATACTAACCTTACGACTTATCTTAGAAGAAAGATTAAGAAAAGGCAAACCTACGTTTCTAGCATTTGTAGACTTAGAGATAGCTTTTGACAACGTTAACTGGAATACTCTCTTTCAAATTCTGAACGTGGCAGGGGTAAAATACAAGGAGCGAAAGGCTATTTATAATTTGTACAGAAACCAGATGGCAGTTATAAGAGTCGAGGGGCATGAAAGGGAAGCAGTGGTTGGTAAAGGAGTGAGACAGGGTTGTAGCCTCTCCCCGATGTTATTCAATCTGTATATTGAGCAAGCAGTAAAGGCAACAAAAGAAAAATTCGGAGTAGGTATTAAAATTCATGGAGAAGAAGTAAAAACTTTGAGGTTCGCCGATGACATTGTAATTCTGTCAGAGACAGCAAAGGACTTGGAAGAGCAGTTGAACGGAATGGACAGTGTCTTGAAAGGAGGATATAAGATGAACATCAGCAACAGCAAAATGAGGATAATGGAATGTAGTTGAATTAAGTTGGGTGATGCTGAGGGAATTAGATTGGGAAATGAGACACTTAAAGTAGTAAAGGAGTTTTGGTATTTTGGGAGCAAAATAACTGATGATGGTCGAAGTAGAGAGGATATAAAATGTAGACTAGCAATGGCAAGGAAAGTGTTTCTGAAGAAGAGAAATTTGTTAACTTCGGGTATAGATTTAAGTGTCAGGAAGTCGTTTCTGAAAGTATTTGTATGGAGTGTAGCCATGTATGGAAGTGAAACATGGACGATAACCAGTTTGGACAAGAAGAGAATAGAAGCTTTCGAAATGTGGTGCTACAGAAGAATGGTGAAGATAAGATGGGTAGATCACGTAACTAATAAGGAGGTATTGAATAGGATTGGGGAGAAGAGAAGTTTGTGGCACAACTTGACTAGAAGAAGGGATCGGTTGGTAGGACATGTTTTGATTCATCAAGGGATCACAAATTTAGCATTGGAGGGCAGCGTGGAGGGTAAAAATCGTAGAGGGAGACCAAGAGATCAATACACTAAGCAGATTCAGAAAGATGTAGGTTGCAGTAGGTACTGGGAGATGAAGAAGCTTGCACAGGATAGAGTAGCATGGAGAGCTGCATCAAACCAGTCTCAGGACTGAAGACCACAACAACAACAACATGGTGGTCATTACACAAAAATATTTAGTCTAGTAGCAAAGTGAAGCACAAAGTGTTCCTGCAGCTGAGAAAATATTGGCAGGTCTTCACTTGCTGAATTAATAATAATTACAAAGCAGCGACATGAAAATTCACCTGCAACAACAGAATTTGATTAAATTTTTTTATTGCCAATGACTTCTTTCTTGTGGAAAACAGTTCAAAAAAGTCAAATAATTGGAGAACAGTATTTCTGTTCCATTTTTCATTCAACGAATACTGATATTGTGCATGCATTTACTACTTATTAGATGTAAGATGTTAGAAAATGATGCTCTGCAACAGTGACTTGCATGAGAAACTTTCGCAGATAACTGTAGACCTTCAGAGAAAAACACATTAATAGTGTAAATTTGATATATTGTAGAGAGAATAATGCTCTTTCAAATGACATTTACTGCAAATGTGGGTCAGGCATTTCATTTAAAATACAAGAGTTTATAAAATCCATCTTTTTTATTTTCATACTGAACTACAGCTTCAATTTCTCTTCTTTCCTTGTTTTTCTATTTTTCCAATACTCCTTCATTTTCTCCCCATGTTGTGTTTTTCTTTCTTCTGTCCATGTTGTTCGTGAATTCTTATTTCTTCCGCATTGAAAGTCTTTTAAATTTAGTATTTTATTCTTAAAAAGGTTCCAGTCAGTTATTTCCAATCCTTTGATGTTGTTTCTTTCTAGTTCTTTCTTTATTTCTGTTATCCATGCTACTATCGATTTCTTCTTCCAGAAATACAGGCACATTTGTTTCGCGAGCCTGTTCTCATTAATTTGGTAGAGGTGTCCAAAAAAGATTAATATTCTTTTAGCCATTCCTTCTGATATTATCTCTCTCTTTTTGTAGATCTCCTCATTGCCTCTCATTTTCCAGCCAACTGTAGTTTTACTGCACACATTATTTTTCTAACAATCCATCTTTCAAACACCTCTATTCTGTCCAGCTTATAGTTCACTGTTAGACATTCACATCCATATACACATTCTAGTCGTACATCTACATCTACATGGCTACTCTGCAAATCACACCTAACTGCCTGGCAGAGGGTTTATTGAACTACCTTCAAACTAATTCTCTAACATTTAATTCTAGAACAGCACGTGGAAGATAAGAACATCTGTATCTTTTCGTGCAAGCTCTGATTTCCATTATTTAATTGTGATGATTGTTCCCCCCTATGAATGTCAAAAATATTTTCGCACGCGAAGGAGAACGTTGATGATTGAAATTTTTCGAGAAGCTCCTGCCGCAACGAAAAACACCTTTCTTTTAATGATTTCCTCCCAAAACCCTGTACCATGTTCATCACACACTTTTCCCTATTTCTCAATAATACTCAATAATAGAAAACGTGCTGCCCTTCTTTGAACTTTCTCGATATTGTTGTGTTCTGCCCACTAATCTAATACAGGGTGCCTTGGAGATGTGCTTTCTCAGACCCATAGACAAAAATTCAAGCAAATCGTATTAATGGAGTTTGTTATGAAAGGAAATGATTACGATAATTAACTTTGTGAGATATAGACATGTCGCAAGCAAGGAGTGACAGACAAACATAAACAAGCTCTTCAGTATATGAGGGGGGACCCAAAAATAACCAGCATTTGTTTCTAGAAAGCATATACTTTATTGTTTTCAAATACAACCTTAATCTCCTTCGAAGTACTCTCCATTAGCATTAATACACTTGTCCAAATGTTCATTCCAGTGTTCGAAGCACCTTTTAAATTCATCCTCTTTGATACCTGCTAGCACTTTCATGACATTGTGTTTTACGTCTTCCACATCCGCAAAGCGCTTCCCTCTCACGTCTCTTTTCATCCTCGGGAATAGGAAGAAGTCTGAGGGTGCTAAATCCGGCGAATAGGGTGCATGGGTCATGGTAGTCGTCTTCGTTGAGGCCAAAAACTGGCGAACGCTGAGAGCCGTGTGCGCAGGAGCGTTGTCGTGATGCAGGAACTACACACCATAATCCCACAAAGCCAGATGTTTTCGCGACAAACTTCTGTGAAGCCGTTTCATAACCTCCAAACAGAATTGTTGGTTTACTGTCTGGTTTTCAGGTACAAATTCAGAGTGTATGGCCCTTTGAAAAAAAAAAAAAAAAAAAAAAAAAAAAAACCAACAACAACAACAACAACATCGTTTTCACATTCAATTTCACTTGTCAAGCTTTTTTTGGTCGAGGTGAGCCAGGTGACTTCCATTGTGATGACTGTTGTTTACTTTCTGGATCGTACCCATAGCACCATGACTCATCACCTGTAATAATTTTGTTGAAAAAATGTGGATCATCTTTGAACACGTCCTTCATTTCGAGACAGGCTTGAACATGACAATCCCTTTGATCTCCGGTAAGAAGCTTCGGCACGAATTTTGCTGCCGCTCTTTGCATCCCTGAATCGATGGACCAGATGCAATGAATTGAGCTCCAGGACAACCCGGACAAGTTCTCGTGCTGGTCGATTGTCCTGCGTCGATCTTCACTGATGAGATCACGGATATGCCTTCGCTTCGAGCAGTTGAAGGTCAACCGGAACAGGGCTGATCTTCAACCACCATTTCTCCCTTTTTAAACTGAGAAAACCATTCGTACACTTGCGTTTTACTAAGAGCATGGTCTTTGTAGGCTGTCTCAATCATCACAACAGTTTCTGCTGCATTCTAGCTGAGCAAGAAACAAAACTTCACTGCCGCACGTGCTTCGTAAGAACTAGCCATTTCCTCGTGTCACGTCTGCACTGTATGCACACTCAAAGAACTGCCAAAGAAACCACACTTCTCACTGTTGGGTGACGCCATGTGGCAGAATGACTCAGCAGAGCTCCTACTACAACACTCTGGCGGCGTAACCTGCTACTACAAGTACACAATGTGCAGCATTACAATTACGGTTACTTTTGGGTCCCCCCTCGTATACAATTTGTAATACAAGTGGACCAATACAGTTTCATGGAGTGCCCCAAGGTTCTGTCTTATTAATACTATTCCCTTTAACCTGATACTGTCTTCAGAGAAGAATTAAATGGTGAGAGCAACATAGCTGATGACCCAAAGAAGAGGATCGGCTGCACGCACAATGTGTAAGTCAACTGGAAGAGACGTGTGAGTCATGCAACCCAACACTGCACTGTCTCTTGTCGTTCAAGAAAGTGTCAGAATATGAGACAACTTCTACAATTGTAGCTGCTGAATCAATGGTGGCATTCAAGGGATGCAAATCTCTCAAACAGTAAATGCCGATGAAGCTCACAAAAAGAGGCTACAAAATCTGATATCTTGAAGTGCACCCCATTAAATCCAGCACCCCAACAGAAGACTTAAAAAATTGTCAGACGTGTGTGAAAGTAGTGCTGGAGCTGTGTCTATCATTTTTTTAATCAGATGGTATCACTGTTTTTGATACTTTTTTACTACTTACGAGTAGACGAAAGGACTGAGAAACCATGGACTTTATTGTCGTGACTGGAAACAGGAAAGGCTTAGCAAAAATATTAGCAAATAAAACTTGCAGAATACCCATTTTGCAAGCTGCTAAAACATTCTGTCAAGTTTTACAACTTTACAATGACTGTTCAGTGCAGCACAGCATTTCAGATTTAGCCAAAATATGTAAAATGTCATCATATTCTGCAGTTATTCACTTAAGAAGCTCATTCCCCATAAATTATTAAAAGTTGTGAGATACAAATTTCAGGAAATCTGCATACAAAACGAGAACAGTATCTGAGATGGTCATGTGGGGAACAACTCTAAACTAGGCAACTTCACAGAGGATTACTTGTAAATGATCTGGTGAATAGTGTCTGAAGTTGTGATTTTCGGATGAGAGAACACACAATGTCAGAAAAATTTTGTGAAATGCACCAACATTACCACAAATATGTTGTACATAAATGTTACATACTGCACATCAACAGGTGCAAAAACAACGATTACACACTGGCAGTCAAACTAGATGTGATCTGAAATGGAACAATTGAAAAAAAAAATTATAGTGGGAGAGCCAGATTCCAGACAAATTCAATGGAAGAATCCTAAGGGAATGAAATTCATCCACAGAATCCTCATCTGGCTGAATCTCGAGATTGCTTATCGGTCTAGAATGCTGTAAAGGAAGTTTAATAGAGGAGACAGATGAAATCCATTGAAAAACAGTGCATTTTATCATAGATTTATTTCTTGAACATAACAGTGTGACAGATGCTCATCACTGGCACATTTATCAAGAGAAGCACAGTGCATGTACAGGTTAACTAATAAAATTCTGAGTGCTTACATTCTGAGAAATGTCAAAATCAGAAAAATTTGCGTACTTATAGATTAAATACAATTAATTCTTCCCACAGACTATACATACATGGAACTGGAGAGAGAGAAAATGGTATGGTTATCTGGAGTACTTTCTGTCACACTACTTGCATAGTATCAATGTAAATGTAGAGTTGGCAAATAATGTGGCTGCAAAGCCCACAAGGGAATTCTTATATGCCAGGCAGAACAATTATTTGCACATTTTCCTGGTCACATGGAGATGCAGTTGATCTGGTTTAACATCATATTTAACAATGGAAAATCCAGGATGTAATGTAGCAATATTATTAGAAGGAAAGTTGTTATTCACCATATAGCAGAGATGCTGAGTCGCAGATAGGCACAACAGAAAGACTCTCACAATTAATCCTTCTGGCCATTAAGGCCTTTGCCAACAGTAGACACACATAAGTGCATGCGCGCGCGCGCACACACACACACACACACACACACACACACACACACAAACACACACACACATGAACACAACCACACCCGACTGAAACTGGTTTCAATTGCCTGAGACTGCAGTCGGGTGTGGTTTGTGTGCATATGTGTGTCTATAGTTGACAAAGGCCTTAATGGCCAAAAGCTTTAATTGTGAGGATCTTCTTGATGTGCCTATCTGTGACTCAGCATCTCCACTATATGGTGAGTAGCAACTTTCCTTCTCATAATATTGTTAACACAGCAGTAGTGGAACCTATCAGTAAATTGTTTATCAAGCAAGGTGTCTCATTATAGAGGTCTCTAACCCATTATTGTATACAGTGGAACTGGTGGTAGTGGTAGTCAGTTTGATTTTCATCGTCAGCATATGACTCGCAATACGAGAAGTGATACAGTGTGAGGTTCTTCACACATCCAATTGTATCCCTTTTCAACAATGCTAAGATAGAGCGGAGACAGTGAAAAGTGACAGAATAAGTGTAAACTGAACAATGCTATTCCATATTCTGCAACTGCTTGGAAATCCAGAAAGGAACTACTGAAAAAGTTATAAATTATTATCCAGATTCATATGGATAACCAATTTTAGCATCTCAATTCTTAATGAAATGTGATTGCATAAATATAATTTTTGTTGTTTGAATGCATTATTTGGAAGATAATGGAGGCTGTTTTTCTGCCTTCCCCCCCCCCCCCCCCCCAATGTTATCGTCCACTGCAGTACTCTCGGGTAGTTCTGACCTGGGACTGAAACCTGACAAGACTAATAAGATATTAAAATATGCTGATGCATAAAAGTTAAATGTGAATGAGTCATCATGATAAGTACATCTAGTATGAACTTCTGAGAGAATAATTTATTTAGGAATTGGAAAGTCAATTACTCTGTGGGACCGATGACCGTAGCAGTCTGGTCCCTTTAATCCCACAAACCAACCAACCAATTACTCTGTTTAAACTACTACACTAATTACATCATTATCTGCAAGAGACACAATTAAAACTATTAAAACATGTCTTCAATACTTTCAAGAATAAACATCTTACACTCGCTGATAAGATGCAGCCGAATAATGGTCTTGGCTTTGAGTTCATATAGGACAGCAATAAACAACAGGCAAGGACACAACATAAAAAGTCTAAACGTGATGTTCAGAATTGCATTCTACGACTTAAAATGTGACAGAAACATGTGTTTTTTAAATGTTTTATATAATTCCACAAAGTAGTCTTGAAAACACTTACCCTGTATTCCACAATTCCTGCAGGGAAACAAATACTGGATGCCCCACAAAAAGTTTTTTGGACATGAACTGACGTGCAATAATGCAAGACGTATGCCATGGAACAGGTGACCGTATCACCTTTCTTGGATACTGTAGAGGGTATGTCTCTATTTTGAGACGAATTTTCTCTTGTGGATCATGGAGAATATATTCAATAATGGCTTGACGTAAACTTCTGTTGTAATTCGAGAATATATCTGATTCACACTCTTCTATAATATGTTGGAACCTAAAATAAAAAAAAATTACAAATATGTTGTTTTAAACTTAATGTTATTTGATATCTTTACCGGGCCAAGGAAACAGTTTGTGTGACAGCAGTGATAAAAATGAGTAATACGGTTTAGTTACTGTTTGTCTAGAAAGTATATTTACAGACATACAAATTTTTAAAATAAGGCTTTATCAGTTAACAAGTTAAATTGTAACACATTCAGAACAAAACATTTAAAATGTTAAGTTATAATTTGACAGTTTATGGTCTGTCTGTCTGTCTCTCTGTCGTCCTCTCTTTTTTTTTTTTTTTCAGTAGCATCAATCTGATACTTCCCATTTATCTTGTCAACCTCACATGACTCCATAGCTTTATGGCAATTTTCTGACCTCTGTTTTCAACATCCCCAGAGTCTTTTGTGGTGGCATGCTCGAATAACATCTTCTCAGTACACAAGCAACATCACTTCAAATAAGACACTCGGATATTCAATAGATTTCTGCACTACTGCTGCCAATAGTATAAACAACTGACTGCTGGGACTGGCATAGTGCTCCAATTATACAGGCACAATTGTTGCATCTCAAACATTCCAGAGAGGGCCGAAGAGACGTATGTGCAGAAAGGTAAGTCAGGCAGTTTGTAGCAGCTCTGGTCCACCACAGGAACAATGACATCAGGTGGAACGAGAGGCCAGAACCGTGTTTGAAACTGATGCTCCTGCCTCCCTTCAAGCATCGAGCACCTGTTTTTGCCTCTGCTCGGTATCCAAAGATGGTTCCCATGCCCTCCTAAATGCGTACCCCTGGTCTATGATTAAATTACTGTGGTTTATTCTAATTCGGCTGCTTCCTTTATAACGGAATCCCAATATGATGATGCACGAGCCAAAACTCTCGTCTACTGAAGTTATATTTCAAACACATTTGCCAGGCAATGTAAGGATAATTCCCATCTGTGCAGTTCAGAAAAGCTAGTGGTGGATGGGAAGATCCAAATAGCCCGGGTTGTGAAGCAGCCATTCAAATCAAGCATGTTGCGTTCGGCAGCATATTGTGCCACAGGTTGGTCTACTTAGCTTTGGGCCACTGTTTGGCAATGGCCATTCATCCAGGTGGGCAGCCGATTGGCAGTCATGCCAATGCAAAAAGCTATCCAACGCCTGCAGCAGAGATGGTACACAACATGGCTGCTTTCACAGGTGGCCCGACCTTTGACGGGGTAGGATGAGCCTGTGATAGGACTGGAATAGGAAGTGCTTGGTGGGTGAATTGGATAGGTCTTGCACCTGGATCTTCTACAGGGACATGAACCCTGTGTCAAGGGGTTAGGACTAGAATATTGTGGAGGCTAGGTGAGTGATGGAACACCACTTACTGGAGGGGTAGGAAGGATCTTAAGAAGAATATCTCTCATTTCAGGGCATTATGATAAGTAATTAAAGCTGTAACAAAGGATGTGGCTCAGTTGTTCCAGTTCGGGATGGTTCTGGGTGATGAAGGAGGCACTCCTTTGCTACTGGTTCTTTGGGGTGGTGGGAAAATTGGGGGTATGTGGAGAAATGGCATGAGAAATCTGTTTGTGGACTAGTTCTGAGGGTTAGTGCTCGTCTGTGAAGACCTTAGTGAAACCCTTAGCATACTGGGATACGGAGCTCTCGTCACTGCACATATACCATTCTCCAGTGGGGAGGGGACAGCATATTTGCAGTGTTGAGAACTCTCTTTCCCAGAATGTGTAGGTCTCATCATAGGATTCATAGACTGTCACTACCCCTCAGACCTAGTCTGCAAACGGATTTCCCATGCCATTTCCGCATACACTACCAATCCTCCCATCACCCCCTAGAGCCAGCTATAAAAAAAACCTTTGTCCCCCAATATCACCCCTGACACTAACAACTGAATCACGTCCTTCACCAGGGCTTTGATTACCTATCATCATGCCCTGAAATGAGGGACATCCTGTCCAAGATCCTTCCTACCCCTCCTAAAGTGGTGTTCTGTCACCCACCCAACCTCCACAATATCCTAGTCCATACCTATGCTGTTCCCAATCCCAATCACTTGCTACTGGGATTATATTCCTGTGGAAGGCCCAGGTGCGAGACCTGTCTAATCCATCCACCCTTTCTATTCCAGTCCTGTCACTGGCTTATCTTGCCCACCAAAGGCTGGACCACCTGTCGAAGCAGCCATGTTGTCTACTGGTTCTGCTGCAACAACTGCACAGTGTTTTATATCGGTATGACTACCAACCAGCTGTGCAACAGGATGATCGGCCACTGCCAAACTGATGCCAGAAGCAAAGTAGACCACCCTGTAGCATAACATGCTGCTGAACATAATACGCTTTATTTCAATGTCTGCTTCACAACCTGAGCCACCTGGATCCTCCCCTCCACTACCAACTTTTCTTAACTGTGCAGAGAGCATTTGTCCTTGCAACACATTCTCTGCTCCTGAAATTATCCTCTCCTCAACCTACGGAAACCTACTGCCCCCACACCCTTCACCCAACAGTTTCTGCCCCCTCATCTTATCATCTCCATGCCTCTCACATTCTCTCAGCCTCTTTGTGTACTGCCCTCTGCCAATGTATTTGACCTTCCTATCCCTCTTTCCCTGTTCCCCTTCTTTTCCACTCCCCTACTTTTCTGCTCCCCTCCTTTACCCCTCTTCTCCTTTTCCAATCTCCTCCTATTCTTCTCTCATATTTCGTCTCCCCCCCTTTTCCCCCTCCCCACACACCCCACCTTCTGATGCTGCACCTAGCAGTCTCTAGTCCCTGCCCGCCTCACCAGACAGCACTCTTCTTCCCCCCCAACTCATTCTCTGTTATCCTTTCCCCATTACCGCCTCAATCCAGACTGCTATTCCCATGACTCTCACATTTTGGTCAGAGCTGCCAGTGGTGGCAGCCAAGTGTGTGTAGTGTGTGCTTTCTTGTGTCAGTGTGTGTGTGTGTGTGTGTGTGTGTGTGTGTGTGTGTGGTGTTTGCTGAGGAAAGGCATGGAACCAACACTGTCAATATTTTCCATATTTGAGAATAGCCATAGAAGTGGTGACTCAGAAAAGCTACAGGTAATCATGAATTTTCAGTGGCAACAAGCAGAAAGCAATCACAAGGGTTCTTGGGATCATACACATTTTATAGACAGTTTGTTGATGAACAAATGAGGCATTACATAAACTCCAAAGGAGGCAGAGCATATGGCATTTATCTGAAGAATGTGGAAGATGTTACTAGGGACTAAAGAAGAGTAAGCAGCTAAACCAGCAGAAATTCATGTAGTTGTGGGGAGGGGTGTTGAAGGGACCAGACTGCAAAGGTCATTGGTCCCATGTAGTTGTACTACCACTAATAATGTGAAGTATGATACAGAAATATGGAAAGGTTCAAAGCATCCAACAAGCAAGACCTTCAGGGTCCAACACTATCATCTAGAAAAATTTAAACATTTTTCTCCCACGGCACAGAGAAATAAAGACATATTTTATACCACCTTTATGTACTAGGTCAGGAGTCACTAAACTACAGCCCGTGATGTCAGTTCATCTGGCTCATCAATGGTACTTGCATTTGATTCATAAAATGTATGGAATGGTGAGATGTTACCAAGAGCTTCAGTTCTGGCTTAGAAGGATTGTGCACAATCATGATGTGGGCCGCACTCGTCATTTTGTCAGTTGTATGGCTCAGTGTGGAACAAAGTTTGGTGACCACAGGACTAATTAATTAGAATTCCAGTTGGAAAGACATAAAGGTCTCTACTTCCACCTAGAGATGTACCACCCCACACACAAACCCGAGCGCAGTCTCATAACGGAACCATTTCCACAGATATTTGATGAATGACTATTTCTGTCTACCAGCGAGATGAAAAATGTCTACCAATGTTTTGGAAGCTCAATGGAACTCCTAAAGTAATTCAACAATTAATATTTCAATACTTTCCATATTTTATTCTGTTCCTAAATAACTCTTAGATTTTTGTACGTTTTCATTATTATTATTATTTTAAAACTCTTGTTGATTTCTATAATTTCAGAATTATGTTTAAAGATCACGTTTTACTGTTGGGTCATTCCATGTCAATTCAACCAATCTGAGAAAATGTTCCAGCTGATAGTCTCAGATTTGGCTGAAATTTAGCACACCAGTGCTACCAAGTGTGGAACACTCGTGTACAAAATTTTAAGTTCCCCTGGCTGAAATTTAGCACACCAATGCTACCAAGTGTGGAACACTCGTGTGTAAAATTTTAAGTTCCCCTGCCAATTAGTTCCATAATTATGGCTTGTGAAAGAAGGTGATGTGACCCAGAAATTGCAACCCGCATCTGGCAATCTATCTTCAGGCCCAACTTCAGGTCTTAATAACTTTGGAACTATTCTGCAGAGTCCAGCGAAATTTTTACAACTCAATAACATCCACTTAGAGAACACACTCTAAGAATCAAAACACCAACAACATATTTCGGAGGGAAAATAAAAAATTCCAAAATGTGATTAAAAAATGTAATACATTAAAAGGTGTAGGTGTCCTCTATGCCAAACATAATTCAAGCAAAAAGAGCATAATTTTTTTTGTGGTACGCTTAATGTGGCCTAAACACACACAGAACTCATCTTCCCCATATCAGTTACACAAACAGAGTTACATGCACACAAAAATACAAAAATTTGAAAAATTACTTGAAATTTACCTGGATTTTGTAAGTGTGGTAGCACAAAAGGGACAAGTGATATCCAAGCCAATTTTCAAACACTGCATAAGTAGACCATAATATAATATGTGGCAAAATTTCAACTTGTTATCGCAAGGCATTTGTGTACAATAAAAGTTGACACAGATGCATTTGGTTACGTTTCTTTTAACACGATTTAGCAAGTAATAGTGATGATGCAGACAGCTTGTTTCAGATAAAGCTGCAGCAATTGTTGGGAACCATTAGGCAACAGAAAGTTAAACAATGGTAGTTTTCGGGGACAGAATGAGTCATTGTTATGCAGGAACAACAAAGGAAACAAGCAACAATTACAGGTTACTCATGCCTTTAAGACTGTAGTTCAGACCGGTCAGTACTGTTGTGGAAAGTCAGTATGGAGGCAGAAGAGTGTACTAGTGGTGCTTTTGTTCAAACAAGTTGCAGTATTGGTAGAGCACAAGCATCTGAATGTCATAAAACAACATATGGAACAAAATGTGGCATTCGCTTTGTACTGTATGATCTGGATGAATCGGACCAAGATTTGTTGCTATGGAGATCCGGGATTCACCCTGTGGGCACAAGAAGTACAGTTCCAGGAAACTTTAGTGTTTTGTTATCAACATATGAAAGTGTTTCTGGAAAAGTATTCTTTCCTACAAAGAAGTTGTTTTGATCCATTTCAGATTCATAAGAAGACAGTGAAGTGTAGCCTCAGAGAAATTGATATAAAATCAGTATTGAAAGTGAATCAATGCATGGGACTTAACATGAAACCAGGACAAAAGTTATGTTCCAGGTGTGTTACACAGCTAAAAAATGAAGAATATTCTGATAATTTACATGACAGTGACGAAGAGTATCAGCCACCTACAACCACAGCGGACGGGCAATTAAATACTTCAGTTACTGCTCTTGGTTTGTCTCCCATGAAGACACACAAAGTTGGGAAAAGAGGCAGGCCTAGCTATGGTAGAAGAAAACTACAAGAAGCTCAAATGGAATTAAAACACAAAATAGCTGATACACTAATGGTGGAAGAGGAAGAACTACCTGCTCCAAAGGAACAGAAATCATGCCAGAAATGCTCTGATTTGGACAAAATTCTGCATGATTTGAAAGAAAAATGTGCCATATCCACACGCCAGAAAAAAGTAGCTATTCTCACCCTTGCACCTTCCAGCTGGTCTATTGACTACACTGCAAAGGAATTCAATGTTTCTACATATATGGTAAGGCAAGCTAGGAAAATAAAAGCAACCCAAGGAGAGCTTCCACAACTTCAGCAGGCTCAGGGTACGCAATTGAGTTCAGAAATAAAGGAGCTAGTGTCGGAGTTTTATGAAAATAATGACTATAGCCGAATAATTCCTGGAAAAAGAGACTATGTAATGGTGAAAATGGGAAATGTACGTGTACAGATGCAAAAAAGACTGCTGCTATGCAACATATGAGAACTATATGTAGAATTCAAGGAAAAGTATCCCAATACCAAAGTAGGTTTATCATCTTTTTTCAATCTTCGGCCAAAATGGGTTGTGTCTGTAAGTGCAAGGGGCACACACAATGTTTGTGTATGTGAGACCCATCAAAATGCTAAGCTGATGTTTGCTGCTATTAAGGATTCTGATCTGGATTACAAAGGTGCAATGAAGCTGCTAGTGTGTGACATCAGTTCCTACCAGTGCATGATACATAGGTGTGAAAAGTATCCTGGTAAGGCAAATCTTGCAGAACACATGAATAACAAACTGTATGGTGAACTCCTTATGGATGACAATGAACTTGTTTCTTATAAACAATGGACACACATGGATCACACAAGTCTTGAAACAAAGCAAAGTACAATGGAAGATTTTGTTGAAATGTGTTGTCAGAAAATGGACAAACTGACCACACACAGCTTCACAGCAACAGCACAATCAGCTCTCCAGTTTTGTAAGGATAATTTGAAACAAGATGCAATTATAGTAATACTAGACTTTTCTAAAAATTATGCATTTATAGTTCAAGATGCCATCCAAGGATATCATTGGGACAACACTCAAGCAAACTCTCCAGCCATTTGCGATTTACTATAGAGGTGAATCAAGTAATGTGTCTGTCATGTACCTGTGCGTTTTTAGTGACTGTTTAATTCATGATGCCATTGCAGTTCATGCCCACATTCGCACTGTCATGGCATATGTGAAAAACAAGCTGCCTCGCATACATTTTATGAAATACTTCAGTGATGAGGCAGCTAGTCAGTACAAAAACTGTAAAAATCTCAAAGATTTATGCATGCATTACCATGATTTTCAGATTCACACACAATGGAATTTTTTCGCAACAAGTCATGGTGCTACCATTAAGCACATGGCATCACGAGCTAGTCTGCAGCACCCTACAGAAGGTCACATTCTAACATCTCTTCAATCATTTACCTGGGTACAGAAAAATATCTCTGGCGTACAATCATTCTATGTTTCAAAAGATGAGGTGAAATCAGTCAAAGAGTTGCTAAAAAGCAGACTAGAACATGTTAAAACTGTTGCAGGCACAAGGAGCTATCATCATGTCTCTCCAGCAGACTCTGACAATGTGCATATGAGCAGACTGTCCGGTTATAACTATAGGTTCATGCACAACATGTGTCTTCACAGTGTGTCTGACTCAGGATTCAGAAGCAAAAGCAGCAAAATACAACCAGGTTGCTATGTTCTTGCTGTTTATGATGACAAATGGTACTTTGGATGTGTTGCAGAGTGCTGTGAAGCAGAAGGTGATGTATTTGTGAACTTCATGGCACCAGCAGGACCAGCAAGATCATTTCATTGGCCACGTTTGGCAGACAGGTGTTGGAGTCCTTTTGAACATATTCTTATGACAGTGCCAGTTCCTACCACAGTGTCAGGAAGACAGTACAATTTGCCACTAAATGTACAGAGTACAGTAGGTAAAGTGTGGGAGAACTTCTGTTCGAAGCTCAATCGACTGGTTTTTAGCAGTTAAGGTGCAGTAAACATTAATGATAGGTTGTGATAATTTGTCTATATGTTGTTGCTTAGTGATTAAACAGTTGTGGGAGAGGGTAAGAAGAGGCAGAACAGTTTACGATATGTTTTTACAAAATTGTGTTTTGGAACAATGGCCACATCACCAAATACAAATGTCAACTTCCATTGTACACAAATGTCTTGCAATAACGTGCTGAAATTTTGAGATATATATCATTATGGTCTACTTATGCAGTGTGTGAAATTTGGCTTGGATACCACTTGTCCCTTTTGTGCTACCAACTTAGAAAATCCACATTTTTCAGGTAATTTTTCAAATTTTTGTATTTTCGTGTGCATGTATCTCAGTTTTTGTGACCGATATGGGCATGATGAGTTCTGTGTGTGTTTAGGCCACATTAAGCTTACCACAAAAAAATTTATACCCTTTTTGAGTGAATTATATTTGGCATAGAGGGCACCTACAATATGTACCTTTTAACGTATTACAATTTTTTAGTCACATTTTGGAATTTTTTATTTTCCCCTCGGAAATATGTTGTTGGTGTTTTAATTCATGGAGTGCGTTCTCTAAATGGATGTTACTGAGTTGTAAAAATTTCACTGGACTGTGGGGGATAGTTCCAAAGTTATTAAGCCCTGAAGTTGGGTCTGAAGATAGATTTCCAGAATCGGGTTGCAATTCCTGGGTCACGCCACCTTCTTTCACAAGTTGTAATTCTGGAACTAATTGTCAGGGGAAACTAATACTTTGTACACGAGTGTTCCACACATGGTAGAATTAGTGTACTGAATTTCAGTCAAATCTGAGACTATGAGCTGGAGCCCCTGGTTGAACTGACATTATTTCCTGCAACAGATTTACTTCCAGAATCTTAACATTATTAGTTTGTCCACCTCAGTAGCTGCAGGGTCAGTGTGGCAGATAGCTAACCTAAGGAGCATGAGTTCAATTCCTGGCCAGTTTTGAGATTTTCTCAGCTTGGAGACTGGACTCTGTGTTGTCCTCATCATCATTTCATCACCACTGACACACAAGTTGCCTAAGTAATATTGCATAAAATGACTTGCACCAAGTCGCAGAAGGGCTGCCACACAACAGAGAGATAGGGAGAGAAGGAGACAACAGTGTTATTGAAGTAAGTTGCAATTTGTATTGTGATGTCCGAGGAAGTGTGGAGGTATAGTCTCAGATGTGTCTAAGGTATTGCAGGAACTCTATAGCTGTTATTTAGAGTAAAAAGATTATTGCAAGATTTGTTTCTTGGATCTGTTTTAATAAGTGAATGTTATGTAAAGTGATTTGAAACTGCCATACCAAGGAACTTGGAAGTCAAACTGCAGCAGCTATAAGTGATTTCCATCTAACAATAGAAATTCCAGGTTGGAGTATCAACAATATTATGAAAAGGATAAATTTCTCCTCACCATAAAGATATGTTGAGCTGCAGACAGGGACAATGAGAAGACTGTTACAAACTGAGAATTCAGCAAAGTCTTGATCAGAAAGGAAAACACATACCCACATTCACACAGGCAAGTAAACCTCACCCACACGTCTGCTACCTCTGGCCACTACGGTCAAAAGCTAAATGTGTTGTGTAACAGTCTTTTCGTTGTGCCAACCTGCAACTCAATGTATCATCTTTATGGTGAGTTGCTTACCTACCCTTTTCATATTACACTCCTGGAAATGGAAAAAAGAACACATTGACACAGGTGTGTCAGACCCACCATACTTGCTCCGGACACTGCGAGAGGGCTGTACAAGCAATGATCACACGCACGGCACAGCGGACACACCAGGAACCGCGGTGTTGGCCGTCGAATGGCGCTAGCTGCGCAGCATTTGTGCACCGCCGCCGTCAGTGTCAGCCAGTTTGCCGTGGCATACGGAGCTCCATCGCAGTCTTTAACACTGGTAGCATGCCGCGACAGCGTGGACGTGAACCGTATGTGCAGTTGACGAACTTTGAACGAGGGCATATAGTGGGCATGCGGGAGGCCGGGTGGACGTACCGCCGAATTGCTCAACACGTGGGGCGTGAGGTCTCCACAGTACATCAATGTTGTCGCCAGTGGTCGGCGGAAGGTGCACGTGCCCGTCGACCTGGGACCGGACCGCAGCGACGCACGGATGCACGCCAAGACCGTAGGATCCTACGCAGTGCCCTAGGGGACCGCACTGCCACTTCCCAGCAAATTAGGGACACTGTTGCTCCTGGGGTATTGGCGAGGACCATTCGCAACCGTCTCCATGAAGCTGGCCTACGGTCCCGCACACCGTTAGGCCGTCTTCCGCTGACGCCCCAACATCGTGCAGCCTGCCTCCAGTGGTGTCGCGACAGGCGTGAATGGAGGGACGAATGGAGACGTGTTGTCTTCAGCGATGAGAGTCGCTTCTGCCTTGGTGCCAATGATGGTCGTATGCATGTTTGGCGCCGTGCAGGTGAGCGCCACAATCAGGACTGCATACGACCGAGGCACACAGGGCCAACACCCGGCATCATGGTGTGGGGAGCGATCTCCTACACTGGCCGTACACCACTGGTGATCGTCGAGGGGACACTGAATAGTGCACGGTACATCCAAACCGTCATCGAACCCATCGTTCTACCATTCCTAGACCGGCAAGGGAACTTGCTGTTCCAACAGGACAATGCACGTCCGCATGTATCCCGTGCCACCCAACGTGCTCTAGAAGGTGTAAGTCAACTACCCTGGCCAGCAAGATCTCCGGATCTGTCCCCCATTGAGCATGTTTGGGACTGGATGAAGCGTCGTCTCACGCGGTCTGCACGTCCAGCACGAACGCTGGTCCAACTGAGGCGCCAGGTGGAAATGGCATGGCAAGCCGTTCCACAGGACTACATCCAGCATCTCTACGATCGTCTCCATGGGAGAATAGCGGCCTGCATTGCTGCGAAAGGTGGATATACACTGTACTAGTGCCGACATTGTGCATGCTCTGTTGCCTGCGTCTATGTGCCTGTGGTTCTGTCAGTGTGATCATGTGATGTATCTGACCCCAGGAATGTGTCAATAAAGTTTCCCCTTCCTGGGACAATGAATTCACGGTGTTCTTATTTCAATTTCCAGGAGTGTATTATTGATCTTCATCTAATGTTTTTCTTGCCATAAGAAGGTACTTGAATCAGCATGAACTTAACCTATTAAAAAGGAGTAAATAAACTAGACTTGCAAACAATTTTTGAAGCCCCAAAGTCACTTATACCAAGATGACTTTATGTAGGAACAGTATGATATGAGGGAGTGGAGAGGCCACCAAAGATAATTAAGAATCAGTATAAAAAATCTGAGAACTATGCCTTCACCAGTTACAAATATTTTAACTCTTTGTTGTTAACTTACTCTTCTTTGCTCAAGTACTTGTTAGGTATCCTCTTCTTTGCTTCTCTCAAAAAAATTTCTGGGAACTGTTCAATCATATCATCTGTTATGCCCTAGAATTTTTAAAAGATAAATCATCAACCATGTGGCTAAACAGTATATTAAAAATATGTTAATGTAATATATGTTGATAGTATTTTCACAGTCACCAAAGGAGTATCCATTATCTTGAGCTATATACAACAACTGGAAACTTGTAGACAGTGTCCCCCATATGCATCAGTAACAACTGTCTCTTGCATTGTAAATGGATATTTAAAACTTAATATTATAGCACTACAATATCTACTGCAACTTCTAGTAATGCAAAATAAAATTAAAACTCTAGGCAGGTGAATGTCTTGTATGTCCCACCAAACAATGCTAACTCTGAATCTTGGTGCTGTGTAGCAGTACCCAATTTATTCACTACAGTCAGTGTGTTTCTTCTTCTCTCCTGAAGAAGAGAGCTTGATTTCTGCAATCCTTGTTTTCACCAACATTATAAACCTCAAATATTTCATAAATGTGCATATGTCTACTACCGTTTATAACACAATAAGGTGTTAACATCACGTCTATCTTTCACACAGCAGAAAATGCAGAGTGACTGCCAACATGCAGTACCAGATTTAAGTTTGACTACTTAACAGACTGCAGCTGAATCAAAGTGTTCAATGAATTATGAAGTGAAAAGACAATAGATTTACAACCGTAACCATTGCAAGGATATCGTGGAGCAGTTTTCAACATTGCAGTGCATATACTATGCTATGCAGCCACAGTAGTTCAAGACAAGTATAAATGAGTATCACAAAAAGCAATGTTGCAGTTTTGCCTAGCATTGATGTGCAGAAAGTTTTTTGAAGGTAACAGCTGCATTTTTGTTTTTGAAATAGCATACGATAATTTAGCGCTAACTATGTTATATCTCTACCTTGCACATTCTTTGAGTGGTGACTGTTACGTTAGATTTTTGGACAGTCAAGACATCGGTGTGGGGGAGAATCTTAAGATGCCATCGTATGGCATGTTCAAGCAGTGACTAGAAATGCATGGTGCAATCATGTTCCATTATTCCAAAAAATCTTCATACAAATTGATCTCCAGCAAAGAAACATAGAATATTAATGTGCTATATTATGTGTACAGGTCTTTGAGCCAAACTAAAATAAGTCTTTTCTGCATGCGATTCTTCTCATTATCTACCACAACAGTAACATACTCTTCTCGAAAATTGTCATTTTCATAAAACATCACTACCTCTTGTTTCACAGTTTCAGGTTAACAACTTTTGACCACTTCTGCATTCTTGATAAACAATTACTCCACTAATGGTCTTTGTCATTTTCTCTACACGTACTATGTGCTCTGTGGCACCATCAGTAGCAGCTACTCTGACAATGCTCCAAGAAGGTGGAGTAAGTGTTAAAACT
The DNA here is from genome assembly GCF_023898315.1 of Schistocerca nitens. Taxonomy (NCBI): domain Eukaryota; kingdom Metazoa; phylum Arthropoda; class Insecta; order Orthoptera; family Acrididae; genus Schistocerca; species Schistocerca nitens. Next base: position 1,182,804,068 of record NC_064615.1, on the reverse strand, counting down.
TGTATCTGTTGACTGCAGTTGAACTTCTCCATTTCTAAGTGACGAGCTCCATTACATTGGAAAAATGTTCTGCATTGTTCACATGGACACCCAACTAAGTGCAGGGTGGTTATATGTTTGTTTCTTCACAGAGGATCAAATCATGTGAAGGTTTCCTGAAATACAGGTGCAGTACAGAGAATAGTTGCAGGAACACAACTGCTACTAACACCATTTTAATTAAGAGACTTTCAACAGGTTCAAATGGGAGTACTGTTGCTATGGTATCTCATGAAAATACTTTGTTGGAGCAGCTGCAAGTAGGGCAGTATCACATGAATTTAAAGATGTAGAGATCAACTACGTGTCTCCTATTGAATCACAATTCCTCGCATGGTACCATGGGAAAGGTACTGTTTCAGTCCTCTTCTCCAATGTTAAATGGAAGGTGGGTGTCCCATCATTACAAAGTCACAGTGCACAGTTGTATAAACTCGACAGTAAGTGCTACGAGATCGTATCTCTTACATTTAAGTGAACTTATTTTGTTTTTGGATCAAGACGTTAAGGAAAACAATGTTATATGCAACATGGAAGAGTTTTAAAAATACCGTTTCCTTGTTTCTATTTGAATTTGTCTACGAAGCCGTTATTTGCAAAAATTTTCTGTCTTAATTTTTATGTCTATGCACACTGATATACATGTAAACACTTATTAATGTTTCATTATTACTTGCATCTTTTCTTTTATTTTACTGAAGCTGTCTTTTTAATCTACAGTAACAGAATAAGGATATAACACCGCATTTGTTCACCCAAGATGTCTCTTGTACTTCTTTACACTTAAAAGACATTTAACAGTGAAGGACAAGATACACATTACAAAAAATGATTAATAACTGTTTTCAGTTCTTACCTGTTTACAGTTCTAACCTACTGGTCAACCACAATTTTTTTTATCATCTTCACATAACACTATGACTACAGACTTACAGTGCTCAAGCTGAGGTCTGTGCTGTTTTCCTGTACACAATTCCGCTTTTTTAAAAAAAAAAATTACAGCACATGAAAAAGTGCGTTTTTAAACATTTCTCACAAAAAAAAAAAACTAAATGATCCATTCTATTTCTTATAAATTATATCAACCTAGTGACCTATGTACTACATGGGTAAGAGAGTTTAAATCTGTAGGTCAACTCATTACCAAGTAATAGATCTCTGAAAATAGAGAAATTGGTGCCTGGATAATAATTGGTTACACACTCTTGACCCTTCAAACCTGGATTCATCAAAAATGGTTGCAGTTAGGACAGTGCTATTTGCCAGTTTTACTACAAAGACATGTAGGTATCCATGTACCAAATATGGCAAAATTCTGAATTCGTCACCTATCACCACCTGTGAGATACAAGGAATGACCCTGATGAATAAACAACTGAACACATCAGAATGAATATTATCGTCAGATTAAGAACATAAAGCCAACCCTTACATCAATAAATTACAAACTCAAATACTGGAAAGTCACTTCACCTGTGTCATGTAGTAGTTGATCCTCTGCATGTCCTGGTCCCGCACCAGCTGCAGCTGCTGCTGCTCCTCCACCGCTTCCCTGAGTATTCTCAGTTGTTCGTCAGGATGGACAGGCACCTCTGCCTGCCGCAGAGTCAGTATTCTAAAACACACGACTCCGTCAACAACTACGTGCGTAGCACTCTCGTCTGTGACACTGTCTTTACAAGACCGTGTGATTTTTGTCAGTGATACTTATGCAACAAAAATCATTTATCAGGCAATCGAGAAAGCAAATCGAGAATTGAAAATACTAAGCTCAGAGTTAAGGGCCGTCATCAGGGCTAACACACAGATCACACGCGCAGTGTAAGTTTCTTTGGATAAATCCATCTGACTGTTGCACACAGGCACTTCAGATAGTTTTATTATCTCATTCCTCTGGTTCATGGTGACACAATCCATCTGGAGTCATATTATCAATGCCATCTTACTTTTTCACCTAGAGGTCAATTAGTTTGGCTGACTGACTTGTTATATGTGTTGGAAACAATAAATTCATACGACTGTAAACAATGGAAACTTTCTTAAGACTAAAGACTAGCCTGTTAATGCTAGTGGGTCAGCAGCCATTTCAGAAACAAGGAATTATAAGTTTAAAAGGAATAAAATGAACAACTGTGAATGTTGAGAGTGTCAGCTTTTTAATTTTAGTTCATAATTTCACACTCATACTGTTATAACAGATTCAACTGACCGACAAGGACTACAAATTTCACATTCAGTTGGCATAAAACAAGTTGACATACAGATTTAAAAAGTAATGATGGGGTATAAAACAGTGCTGGAGATGGGAAAATGCAGAGGAGTGTGGACTGTGGAGACGAAGGGTTAGTAGAGGATTAGGAAAGGTAGAACCGGAGTGGGGTGAAACAAGTGCCTCTGTACAGGGAAACTTAAGGGACACGTGATATGGGACATGTGACATGGGAGGATCACAAGGCAGAAAAAAAGGGACAACAGTACTGAGTGAATAATACAAAGCAGAAGAAAAACAGTGAGAGTATGCAAGGGTCCTAAAAGTGAGGTGGGTTGGAGCAGAAGAGAAAATAAACAAAACAGGGTTGCGAGGGCCTGCTGTATAGACAGGGTGTCAAAATGGAGATGGAAGAATGGAGGGAGGCACCACATGATGCATCAGCATTGTCGGCACTACTTCTTCTCTTACCAAACACTAAGTCACTTATCAAATGTCATTTACGAAGTGGAGAATGGTGCTCCTGCATCAATTAGACAAAAGCTCAGAGATATTGTCCATGTCCTTTGCACTAAGCCATATCACAGTCCCAAGTAGCAGATCATTAACATGGGTTTCCTGTATGAAGAATGTGAAGACCCGAAGACTGGAATGCTTTGACAGTAGTAACTCTACTTGAGTGTTGCAGTAACCTTTAAGAAGTGACAATGTGGCCAGGTTGTGAAGATTCACCACACTGTATCCCACTGACAGATCCAAGAAGCTACAGTCCACTCTAAAGCAATGCCACATATTATCCACTGTCTGCCACGTTTTAATCCTCACAGTTGCCGGCTGGAAGTGTGCGAGTTGGTTCCAATTCCAACCTCCTGCTATTATTTGTCATGTAACATTTGCAATTCAGTTTATTTTCCGTTCTTTGATTTACTTATTTAAGGAATATTCCAAATTGATAGAATATTCAGTGCATGTATAAACAGGAGCTCTCTCTGATGAGATAGGCAGTTCAACTGTCCGCACTTGCAGTGCTAATTCTTGCTGTGACCCTGCTGTACTAAATTCCATATTCTATGTAAAAATATTGATGATTTTGAGTTTACGTTCTGTTGCTAATGATTTTGAGTTTACATTCTGTTGCTCTGGAACATCGGAGGTCGTTATTTTTCTGTGGAATCTTTCTATTTTTGTCTGAAATACCATGAGTCGCGTTTTACACATTATTCAGTCTCCCTCACACATTTATACAAATACCATCCAGCAACAGCAATTATGTAACTGTATTCCTGAGCTTGAGTGTGGAACATTCAAGGCATACAGCACAAAGAAACTGATTTTCACATTTCACTCATTATTTATATTAAACATCAATCAAAAATCAACTCTAAAATAAGTTTGTGGTTTTCTTCTTACATTCCTATAATGATATCCTTACATCCGTTCTAATAACTGGATAAAAATGACTCCTGTTTTTGTACAGAAAACTTGGAAAATTGTCTGCAGGAAGGGTTAATTTACATCACATATGTCCACTTAGGAAGTAATTGAATACTGTGCAGACTAGTCCCTGTGAGTCTGATATTCTTACCCTAAGAAAATCTAAAGGTTTCATAATTTACTATTAATTAAAAGTCTAAAATCAAATATATTTAGTTTTGTATGCACACTAACTCTGTCTGACGATGCAATTCGTCATCTCGCTTGCTCCAATTTTGTACAGCAGCTTGTTGTAAAATTACACGGTAATCTTTCTTTGGTCTTTTCTTCTTAGCTGGAGCATTACTGGCTTGTATCAATGCCTGAAACAGAAAAAAGATGACTTTGTATCTTCCATAACAAATATTAGTCAGAAATTGTACACATGCTTGAAATATATGTGGTGAAATCAACATAATTTCATTTTTTATTTAAGCACAAACCTATGATATTTTTAACTCCAAATACAATGATAAACATTTAGTATTTCATGAACATAAATACAGCTCAATCTGTAGAACCACTAACAATCTATCCACTTAAATTAAGTTAAAACAGTCATCCATCATTGTCATTTACCATAATTGTCTAAGAAACTGCATATCCTTCTATCTATCACAAGTAGCAATCAACACTAACCTCTAGACTGATTGTGCCAGGAGCTTCAACAATAGCTTTGGACATCTTATTCACCCGTGCTATTTTAGGTGGATACATCAATCTGCCATGCTCATCAAGGGGAAGTTGGTGAAGTAACTTCCGTCGAGGACGTAAACACTGAATCCTAAGCTTCCTTGCTGAAGGGGTATAACAACTTCCAATTGACTCACTTGGTGTAAAATATTCATAGCATCCCTAAAACAGAAGACACATGATTTACTGTGTACAGTATTACTACTAAAACACACAGAAAAAATAAATGCACTGAATTTTCAATAGCATAATATTTATCCATGTATGCAGAAAATACATTATCATACCAACAGGTTTCACAGAGTGCTGATTTAGTCAAAAATGCAGTTTTATGGTAGTCTACTGGTACATTCTAAAAATTAATATGAGAACTTAAAAGACGACAGAGTATGGAGCTGAGTAATGATTAATAGAAATGTATAATGAGTGTAAAACAAAACAACATAAACAGTAATTACAAGTACAATGACAAAGTATTCCATATAAATCGATTGTAGGTAAAGAAAATGATGTACTCATACCAGTACTTTGTAAGGCAGCAGAGAAGTAAACATCATTGGAAATAACATGAAATTAAAATCAGTGGATCAAAATAAACTTGGATTTGCTAGTGTCGTCCAAAAATATCATTGATCTATAAAATTATCACTCAAAGGGCAATGATTGCATTTCTTTAAAAATTTTGTTCAAAATGTTTTCATTAGTAGCCCAAATGACAAAACATTGCCCAATGTGGTCACATGGGTGGTACCCAATTAGAGAACAAGTTATGATATTGCTCAATATGGAGGGGTTTGTGGATAGCAAAATGGGTCATGATACCAGCACATTCCATAGTTAATTTGTTTCAAAAAGGCAGGCTGCTTGAATTCATCCAAGTCACTTACACCCTGTAACCCCCTCCCACTTTCATCCAAAAACTAATTATGCCCTCGTAATACTATAATAACTGCACCTGGAATTCCATACACAATTAACTCTTAAAATATGTATGCATTCATGTAGAATCAAATGGCCAAACATTCTCAACTAAAGGAAAAACATGGAATATCAGAATTTCATCTTTTGTCTGGATTCATTTTATTTTATTTTAAAACAATATACAACAACCAGTTTTTTCATTTTCTCCATTAACCTGGGTATCTTTGCTTGTTGAGGTGCTGAATCGAATTGGCGAGAATATATGGATTCGAGAAGGTTTCAAATCCATCTGCCACCAACTCAAGGTGAGAAACCCATAGTGGCAATTGTATTAAACAGATTAATCAAACATGAAAAAATTAGCCCAATTTTATAATGAGCAGATGACTGTAATGGAGCTCTGTCTTCCAGGTTACACATGGTGTTCAATTAATATTTACTGTCAGTAATATTCAATTAATATTTACTGACAGTATAGAAATAGTATGGACAGCTACCTCCAATAACTAAAGTGGATTGTTAAGAACTTTAGTTGGCAATGAGTAACAGTTGATAATAATAGTCACCAGGGACAAAAAATGTGAAGCCCTTCTTTGTGGCATAGTGATAATCAAGATTCACACGAGGCAGAGCTGGAGGATACAATAATATCATTCCAAATAGAGGTATTGTATGAACTAAGTAACGTCCCTACATATAGCAAAAGAACTAGTAACACAAACAAGCCGAAACACTTTTGTCCAGAACCACTTATGTTTGAATCTTTAGAATCCATACAACTTACAAAAATGGCCGAGTGTATGTGTGTGTGTGTTTTCCATATTCTCTCCTAAACCAGTGGAGCGATTTCAACCAAACTCCGTACACATATGCCGTACTGTCACGCAACAATCGGTGTGGGGGTAAGAATCACCTACCTATCAAAGGGGTGGTGGTGGGGATGAAAGTGAAGAATACTCTGCAACAAGGGGATTACCGGACTTGACTCGCCCAGTATTTAAGAAACACTTATTGACATGAAACAAACTTTACACATAATTTCAAACTTTTACAACAAAATTTCTCAGTAAAAGCTCCTACAAAATGATGAAAGAAAGAATGTTTATCACTTACTATTTTTCCACTTTTCGAGCAGTAAAAGTACCATGTGAGGCAGTATTTGTGACACATTTTACAGATAGTATGCACATCTATCACTGAATCTAAGTGCAAAATTATAATTTTTTTTATTTATTTATTTATTTTCTGTCCATATAACAAAAAGTTTTCAGATATTGTCAGGAAAATTTAGATTACATTACACATATACAGTAAAATATTTACTTTCTTTCATAACAACATATGGATCAGACACATGTCTGTACACATTATTTTTCAAAAGGGCACTACAAGTAGATTCCTCTACAGTGTAACACAACTTAGCTTATATTTATAATAGTACAGTACACATAATACAGTGTATAATTACATTCTTTCATACCACTGATAGATCGGAGACATTGTCTATATACACTGTTTTCCAAGATGGCACTACAACTTCAAGTCCTCTATAGAGAAACAACTTTTCTCTATTAATAATTGCTTCAATCTACTCTTTTACATATTTAGATTTACTTTCTTGAGTTCACAGGGTAGTGCACTGTAGAAAATTGCTCCCATTCTGTGTGGACTGTGGTCCGTTGCCTTTTTATTGCCACTGTTGACACGTAGTTCAGCACATATGAGATCACAAAGAATGAGAAACATGAAAAACTGCAACATCATCTAACTATATTCAGTTTCGCAAACAGTATCCACATATGCCTCTGAATATTTCTCCAATATCACTGTATGTCACACAGTTCAGGAGATATGACATCAAACAGTGAAATGTGTGAAAAACTGACGGATTGTGCACGATGTTTAAGAGTATTACCTTTTTGCTACTAACTTCATTCACAACACATTTTTCAGTCGGTACTGACATAGGCTGCTTAATGTACCTACAAAATCATATCATTGTATGACACACAGTTCAAGAGATACGAAGTCAAACATTGAGCAAAAGGCCAGACACTGAGTGTACATGTGTGGACACACAGGTATAGATAAATACCTGGGCAACATCAGGTTTCTCCACTGGTACAACCTATGAAACAGTCATCAACATCATTTTCCTTTCAAGGAACAGTATGGGAGAAATTGTAGGCATGTACTGTGCTTCAACTGGCTGCTTATGGAGGTGACAGCTGTGATGCGAACAAAAAGCACATTGAAGGAAACAGCCACAACACTCCTTGTTGTCACACAATTACACTTATGTAGTTACACATACACTATTGCCTAAGATTTCACTTTATTTGTTTGCAACACATAATCGGTGGTTGCGGTTATGTAAATTACCTTCCAAGTGGAAGGAGCCAGAAGACATGATGTCCAGACAAAGACCCTACCAGTCTGACGTAATGTTCTAGGGCAGCAAACAATTAGTTGTGACACGTCCTGTCAGGCCGGTGGGCTTGCAACATTTTTCAACCTGTTCACATTATATTAAGATGACTATGTCATGTGCCATGCAGAATCATTCTCTTATAATCCAGGCTACAGAAAAGCTGAGAATTTTTGGAATTGCTGCACATGCTGTTCTCACTATAATAAATGCTACAAGATGGCGGCAACTATAGATGTACATGATGTTACTGCTAAACTAAATTACAATGATGTAGTTAAAAGGATCGTCGGTAATCTTAGGATTAAGAAGAGAAAATGACAGCCTAAGGCATGAAAATATGGAGCTTAGGTCGAAACAAAGCATGGATGTACTGCCGAAAGTTAGTAACTATAAGTCGATGGAATGGAAGACAGTGAACAGCAAATGTAAAGCACAAGCGAAAAAATGTCACCTACAGTGAGTAAACCAAGTTTCAAGTGTGAAAACAATTTTAATATTCTTTATTCCAAAAACTGTAGTAAAGTGAATGGATCGAAATATGAGGTAAATTCGAGTGTGTCTATGGAAAACATTACAAAAAGTAATCTTCACAGCAAAAAAAGTGAAAACTCACGCACAACAGTTAGATTTGCCCTACGTGTGCCTCAGCTCTTACCAGAAACCAAGAGTGATAAATGTGAAAGTGTGAAACGTGGTGAAAACAAATTTTATAAACTATGCAGTGGAGAAAAAAACAAAAATATGGTAAATAATACGATCGTCAAACCGCCGAAAAAAGGTACAATGTTCTCTTATTAACAGACAGCCATGGCAGAAATTTGGCGAGTGTTTTACTGGAAAAAGCAATAGGAATAGTGAAACCAAGTGCAAGTACGAAATCTGTTACTGATGTCGACCTGCAGGGAAACAAGGAAGAAGAGAATGAATATGTAGTGTGTATAGCTGGTGCTAATGACATTGCAAGAAATGAAGAACGAAATTGCCTAGCAAGCCTGGAAAACTTCCTAGGGGCAAATAAATCACGAAACACCATTATTACAACGCTGCCTCACAGGTATGATCTCATGTACAATTCGTGTGTAAATAAGTTGATTCGAAAATCAAACATTAAAATGAAACAAATGTGTGCTCGTTTTGGCAAATGTAAAATATTAGATATAGGCAAACTGAAAAGAAGCCTACATACCAGACATTGTATGCACCTAAATTTTGAAGGCAAAAAATTCTTGTGTGACAAAATTTGGGAAATTATCAAAGAAAAAGACGATTTAAACAGAATTCTCAGTCACAAAGTAGACAATGATGTTTTTCTTTTTAGAGGAAAGCATAATAAATTAACCCTTGCATATCAGAATGTCCAGTATGTAACTAATAAAACAGAGCAGCTGAGTGTTTGCCTAAATGAAACTAAGCCACACTTCTTCCTAGCGAGTGAATTGGGATGCAAGGAAGAGGAAGCATATGGTTACAGGCTAAAAAATTACAAACTTATAAACTTGTACTGCAGAAAGACACACAAAAGTGGTGGGGTAGGCATTTATAGTAGAAATGATTTAAAACGTGAAAAAGTTAAATGGATAGATGATCTGAGTACTGAAATGATATTAGAGGTTGCAGCAGTAAACCTGAAGTATGGAAACAACAGCCTTATTATAGCAGCACTGTATAGGTCACCTGGAAGTAACACAGAAGAGTTTCTAAATTGCCTAGAGCAGGGCTTCCCAACGTGTGGTCCGCGGACCCCTTAGGGGTCCGCCGGCTTTTTCTAGTGGGTCCGCGGCCACCTTTCACCAAATCGTGTAAAATAATGAGTAAAATTATTGAATAAAGATGTGAAAATCAAATTCATCACAGTTTTCTTTTTGTGTGTGTGTGTGTGAAAAACATGTGCACTTTCACTTCAGGTCGTACTCCCAAGCAGCCTTTGCGGTTCCAAAGTGAGAACGCATACACCGTTTATCTCTGATTGACTGTTTCACAACAATACGGGGGTCGTTTGTGTGATGGCTCACGGTGCTAGATGCGCTGAAACCTTTTACGCATGCGTCGAGCGAGCTTTGTCGACCAATCACAGCGCTCGCAGGGGCGTATGCGGCCACAGGCATCATTAAATGTTAAACTTGCTCTGTCAATGCACTACCTATTTCATAAGTCGATTTTTGACCACTTTATTGCTTCTAACATGGATCGGTGGCTGAAGTCAGGATCATTGAAGAAAGGTGCAGTTTCTCCATCGCCTTCACAAGAAGTAAGTTTCCAGTTGAAATGAATGAGGAGGGAGGCCAACCAAAGGAAGAACAAGAGGCTCCACAGCCGGATTTATTATGTGAAAACGCTGCAAGTACTCCATTGGTTGCAATATCCTGTGGAAGTGGAATAACCAAGAAGCGTAAGTACAACAAAAGCTATTTAGAAATGGGCTTTATGGAGACAAAGTAGGGTAAAGCTCAGTATGTAATTTGTGCGCGAGTCCTTGCGAATAGAGGAAGACTGCTGTACTAGCTGCTTCTCAGTATTGCATGAAAACTCATGCAAAAACAATTAATGAAAATTGGTTAGTTATCGAGTGGTAAAAACAATCAAAGCTCATATCATTGCAGAAAATCTCATAAAGCCGTGTGTTAATATCGTTTCTTGCATGCTAGACGAAAAGGCAGTAAAGCTTGTATCTTCGGTGCCACTATCAAACAATACTGTCAAGAGACCCATTGTTGGCATGCCAAAGGATGTGAAAGACACTCTTGTTCCTCGCATCCAACACAATTCATTTTCACTGCAGATAGATGAATCCACTGATGTTACAGGATTAGTGATTTAATTGGCTTTTGTCCGTTATGAATATTCTGGATGTTTTGAGGAGGACCTCTTATTGTGCAGACCACTACCTGCCAACACAATAGGTGCTGAAATATTCCGCGTATTGGATGATTTTTTAAGGACTAACGAAGTTTCATAGTCTAATTGCATAGATGTGTGCACAGATGGTGCAAAAGCTATGACGGGTCCTACAGTCGGAGCAATAACGAAAATAAAAGAAAACGCCAAGAATTGCAGCAGTAGTCAATGTGCTCTCCACAGATACGCTGTTAGCTACGAAACAAATTCCTGTTTCGTTCAAGAAAGTTTTAGACGAATCCATTCAAATCATTATCTATATAAAATCAAAGCCGTTGAAGTCAAGACTTTTCACAATACTGTGTGAAGATATGGGAAGCCTTCATTGTTCCCTCCTTCTCCACACAGAAGTGAGGTGGCTCTCACGTGGGAATGCACTCTCTCAGTTGTACGAATTAAGATTAGAAGTCTTAGCTTTCCTTTTGGAGCATAACACCAAATTAGCAGACCTTATTAATGACGAAAATTGGCAGTGTATACTTGCCTATTTGTCAAATATTTTCTCCAAAATGAAAGAAATGAATATTTCACTCAAAGAGCAAAGTGAAACAAAGGTCATTGCTATCGACAAAGTTCGAGCATTCTAGAAGAAAATCAATTTTTGGGCAGAGAGTCTCGAGGAGGGGGAGGTCGAGTGTTTTCCTCTTCTCAAGGAGCTTTTGAAAAACAAAACATTGGCGTTTGGGAAGTATTTATTTCATCAAATCCTCAGAAGTTTGATGTCATTGTTGGAGCATTATTTCCCAACAGCTAAAGATGAGAAGCTGCAGAAACACGAATGGGTGGTCAACCTATTCACTGTATCCAAAAAGCCGAACATTCTATCATCAAATAAATATGAGTTGTTGATAGAAAGTTTTGACATTGACGGTTACTCACACTTTTGGATCCGTTTGGATAACAAGAAATACTACCCCCTTGTTGAAAAGGCAAAACGTGTACTTCTTCCGTTTGCCACAACATGCATGTGTGAATCTGGGTTCTCAATCTATGCTGCCCACAAAACTAAGTACCGAAGCCGTCTAGATGCGAAACCAGACATCCGTTGCAGTTGTCAAGAATTGAACACAACTTTTCAAAATTGTGTCAGCAGAAGCACCCTCAACTATCACATTAGGATTCCATTAGTATTCCTACAGACACATATATTGTAAAGAAGAAAGCATTTTTCTTCGTAGATGCTCTGTGAATGTACCTGAACTATAACTCTGTAGGAATTTCGTTTCTGCCTTCTATCATTTACAAAATAATTATTGATTGAATTCGGTTGGCATTGATATTTTTGTTACGAAAATTAAAATGATTTCTAAAGCTAATTTCTTTTCTTTATAATATATTCCGTCCTCTCAGTTAAAAATATGGCCTGCCTATACTTCATTTACAATTACTTCCTATTACTCTGACACCATATTGTGGCAACTGGCTGCAAGCGTAAACAAATGAGGACTTTTCACGTTCCACCTTGTAAAAGATAAACCTCCTCTGCCCGAATTGTTTCCTTTGAGAAAAAAAGTCTTACGTTCTGTGAAATGCTTTGTTTTCTTGTATAGAAATAAGAGAGTCTGTTTGTTTTCCTAATTTGTTTACAGTCCAGGCTGGCTGCCACGATATAGTGTCCAAGTAGTAATTGAAGTTGTCAGCTGTGGCTAAACTGTTGGCACGCCGCCTGCCAGTTGCCAGCTGACAGTGCACTGTTGCAACGCCGCCTGCTAGCTGCCGGCTATGGACTGACAGCTGCCGTTCAGTAGATATGCAAAGACGTAAAATTAACTAGACTTTCTAAGCTGTTTACATAGGTACGAAAATCGATTGTGGAAATGGAAAACGGCTTTATAAAAGCAGATTTCCAGAATCGATTTTGAGGTGTTTACCTGACCAACCAAAAGCGGAAATAGGGCATCGGCTTACGAAATCCGGTTTTGGAAACGCATGTAAACTGGGTGGATGTATTCCCACACATTGCACAACAGATGTCACAATAGTCCTTTAAAGGCAATTCCTTGGCCTGTTTTCTTTCGTGATGTGTTTGTATCCCGAATCATGCGTCTGCCTCTTTTCTTAACAGCTGCACAGAATGGCTGCTCAGTCTCAGACGTCATGTCGTCGTGGATTGCGCTGCCGCTCCCGCCGGAGGTTCGAGTCCTCCCTCGGGCGTGTGTGTGTGCGTGTGTGTGTGTGTGTGTGTGTGTGTTGTCCTTAGGGGAAGGCGGAAGTTAAACTTAGGTTAATAGTGTGTAAGACTAGGGACTGATGACCTCAGCAGTTAAGTCTCATACTTTACATACAGTTCAACATTTTTCTTCGGATTTCACGAATAACCACACACACACATACACACGGCTGTTACGAAATATGCATGCTCCTTACACAACAGTAGCCAAACAGTGGACGTGAACAGACCACAAGCGGCAACTTGTCAACAGCGAACAGTTTGGAAGTGACATTGATTGCTCTTGGAGGAAGGCAGCTCCAACGTGTGAAATCAATTACCAAGTAATTTTAATCAGGCTATAGTGTGTTGAACAAAGGGAGTAAATCCACTAGTAAGTGTCTGGATACAGTGGGAATTCAAATTGGTTAGTTAATTTCAAGTTGTTTTCATTCATCTCTAAACCAAAGACTATTGATACTTCAGGGGCGAGGGGGGCACTTGCATTAAGAAGCTCTCAGTTCCCCTCTGAAATTTAAAGTTACTGTGCTCTTGACTGACTAGGGGTCCGCCATGGATTTTCGACTGAAGAAGGGGTCCGCCAGCTGAAAAGGCTGGGAAGCCCTGGCCTAGAGGACTTGCTGGAGGGGACAGCAATGTACAAAAAACACTTGTTGCTTGTTGGAGACATCAACATAGACTCATTAAATAATAGTCTTAACTATTTGCGCTATATGGATGTATTACAGTGTTGTAACTTTAAACTAATGAACTCAGAACCCACAAGAGTCACTGCAAATACGAAGACATGTATTGACCATGTTCTCACAAATGTAGGAAAAGAGTAAACACCTTAAAAAACTATATTTGTGATCACGGAGCCCTTACTATGGAAATTGATGTAGGGAACACAGATGTAACTGAAAGTGGTACATTCATATACAAAAGAAAATTTAATTATTCTAAACTTAAGACGGCACTAGGGAATGAAAAATGGGAACCAGTGTACAATGCAACTGAAGTGAATGAAAAAATGGGAATATTTCTATAAGCTATTCAATAACACTTTAAATTAAACTTGTCCTTTAGTTAAAAAAGTAAATAAAGCTGTAAACCATAAAGCCGAGAATCTCCCTTCTGAAATTATTGAACTGAGATGAAAGATTGCTATATACTTTTTAGAGATACTAAACAACAATATTTCTCAACAAAATATAAACTGCTCAGAAAAACATACAGAGTCCTCGACTAACCTAAAAGCACAGAAATATACCTCTGAAATAAGTAACTCTAGCTGTATCAGTAAAACTGCCTGGAAAATAATGCATAAAGAAAGTGGGAAACAGAATTCCTATGAACACGGCAACATAACATTAAAAGAAAATGGTGAAGAAATAAATGACCCAAAATAAGTGTGTGAGAAATTTATACAAAATTTCAGTACAGTTGGTACAAATGAAGTTCATGTCAAGCCACAAAATTTTAGTCTTGGAAAATCTAGCCAGTCCTTTTATATCCACGGCACTACTGAGAGGGACATCCTAGCAATCATATCAGCACTTCGACCAAAAAGTCTTGTGGCTGGGATAACATTTCACCTAAACTGCTAAAGGAATGAAGGGATGAATTAGTGAAACGCCTGACTCACTTGATAAATACCTCCCTCAGGAATGGAGTATTCCCTGACCTTTTGAAAATTACTGAAATTATACCAGTGCATAAAAAGGGATTAAAAACTGACACTAAAAACTACAGGCCAATATCATTAACCCCAGAACTAGGCAAATTGTTAGAGAGAGTAATACTAAATCAAGATGAATCATATTTCACCAAACACAATCTGTTAAACAACCTACAACATGGATTTAGAAAAGGGAGAACTACTACAACAGCAGTAGCATCTTTTATACATGAAATATTAAATAAGCTGGACAAAAGTGGCACTTTCCTAGATATGAGTAAAGCCTTTGATACTGTGAATCATACCATTCTTCTGTGTAAGCTAGAAGAGTATGGGTTGAGACGACTAGCCTTCAAACTACTTATCTCCTATTTGAAAAGACAGGAAACAGTGTGTAAAGCTAACTTATCAAAATAATGAGCAGCTCCTAACAACCAAATCAAACTTCAGGACACTTCAATGTGGCGTGTCTCGAGGAAGCATAGTAGGGACTTTTCTGTTCCTTGTATATGTAAATAACTTACTTGAACCCCAAAATTGCACGGTTGTAAGCTATGCCGATGACATATCCTTCATCAGCTGTGGCGGTGATATGCAGTCTGCAGCTGACAGTACCGAGATCAGCTTCAATACTCTGTCCGCATACCTTACAGCAAACAAGCTTTTTGTAAATAAAGACAAAATGGTAATAATGAAGTTCATCCACAGTTATAATGCTGCCATAACAGAAACCGTATTTACATCGCCATTGGGTCTTGCATATGCAAATTCACATAAATTTTTGGGCATTGTTGTTGATGTGTTGATGAACACTTATCATGGAAAGACCATGTAGATAATATTTGCAAGAAAATCAGTAGAAATGTGTATCTACTGAAACAGGTCTCAGCCTTCTTGGACCATGATACTTTAAGGCAAATATATTTTCGGTTAATTCATCTGCACCTTCAGTATGGTATTGGAATATGGGGTGGGGCATCAGCAGTTCATATAGATAGACTTTTTAGATTACAAAAAAAGGCAGTAAGAATGGTAGCCAAGGTAAAGAAGAGAGAGCCTTGTAGAGACATCTTTAGAAAACATAAAATTCTTACCGTGTACTCCATGTATATACTGCAGACAGTCATGTTCGTGAAACAAAATCCTGAATTTAATATGAGAAACAGTAATGTACACAACGATGATACACAGGGAAGGGAAAGTTTTCATAGAATTGTGACCAATAAAAAGGCAACGGACCACAGCCCACACAGAATGGGAGCAATTTTCTACAATGCACTACCCTGTGAACTCAAGAAAGTAAATCTAAATATGCTAAAGAGTAGACTGAAGCAATTATTAATAGAGAAGTGTTGTTACCCTATAGAGGACTTTAAGTTGTAGTGCCATCTTTGTAAACAGTGTATATAAACAATGTCTCCGATCTATCAGTGGTTTGAAAGAATGTAATTATACACTGTATTATGTGTACTGTACTATTATAAATATAAGCTAAATTGTTGATGGTGTTAAGACAGCAACCAGCCACAAATTTACTTTGAGTTCCTTTATTCAAAGGAAACCGTTACCGGTTTCGAATCGTTGCGATTCATCATCAGACGGTTTACACGCTTTCTTTCTACATTTGGTGTGTTTTTATAGATTAATTGTCGTGAAACGTCGGTTTCGAGTGTTTGTTTCCATAACGTTCATCCAATCGATGTAAATGCATTCGCACTGCATCCTCGTTGTTGCACACGTAATAGTTCTCACTGTACACTTTAGATCTGTCGCTGAGATCATTCCAACCACGCACCACATGTTTTGGTACATACAAAGAGCTTACAATTGTGTTACACTATAGCGGAATGTACTTGTAGTGCCCTTTTGAAAAATAATGTATACAGACGTGTCTGATCCATATGTTATGAAAGAATGTAAATATTTTACTGTATATGTGTAATGTAATCTAAATTTTCCTGACAATGTCTGAAAACTTTTTGTTATATGGACAGAAAATAAATAAATAAACACTCATGCAACTGACCGTTTTCCTTATTATTACTGTCATCCTGCAAGATTACAGTCTACAACCTTGCTTTCTCATGGTGATGTTTTTAAACTATATACTATCATTGTCCTGGTATTTATGAATGCATGTTGTTGCACAGCAACTACTGATGATGCCTTCCAGTGCATATTAACCACTTTTTTACTTTTTGAATGGTCTTAAGATGGTTGTAGATAGCAACCAAAACTAGTTAGTGCACTTTAATTGTAATAGGAAAATTGCAGTCTAGGCATTTAAAGTTTTTACTTTAAAAAACCTTTATTTAATAAATTATCAAAGGAGTTGTTATAATGGTACGACTGTGAGGATATCATTACCCAGTGTGAGAATATTGAAAGAATGATCGAAGGTCACTCTCACGTCTGTGCATGTGGTCCTGTATTTCGGTATATCAATATGGAACTGCTGCTTATCACCCTACAGCACAATGGTGCTGAACTATGTAGATGATCTACTTCTCTTAATAGAGGACAACAGCTAGCTCGATACAGATGCCATTCGGCATTTAACAGACTGATACACCACAACAAAATTAAAAATTGCTATTATGAAGCTCCGTTACATACTATTGAATGGCAAAATTATCCACGAATGATCATCAAAATAGATTACATTACTGTCAGCAGATATACAGTTGCTAGATACTTAAGTGCCCCATGTATTACATAAAATAATCAGAATACTGCAGTCATACCCCCTCAATGAGATGAGTAGGCTACCATAATACAAATTTATGGTATGTATAGGATTTCACCTTCCTGTGCATACCATACATTTGTATTATGGTAGCCTACTCATCTCATTGAGGGGGTATGACTGTAAGAAGAGGGTGACATAACTTAACACTGAGCTGATTATGTGCTTCTGGCACTTCACTGACCGATGGGCTGCTTGTGATGATGGCTGTCTAAAACCAGAAAGTTCAACAGATTATGTATTGTCAATTAAACACACCCTATGCAATTAAACAAAACACTCTGATCCTCTGCACATCCAAAGGAGTAAATTCCCATCAGGATGACACATCTATGAGACTCTCCCAGTTGTCAAGCAAAGACTAAAAAACCGTAAGTTTTTGAACTGCCTCAAAGTCTTATGCATTTTAACTGGTCACGTACACCAGCAAGTGTATCTACAAAGGGCAGGGAAAAGGACTGGCTGAGAATGTACTTTTTGAGTGTCCAGTCTATCCGCAGGTTCCCTTCAGGTAAAGGCAACTATTACCACCACATAATATTGCTAAAATAATACAAGATTCAGTTTCAGAGCAATGCTTCCTGATAAAATCTTGAAGCAAGATCAGCAAAAAATGTTCAAATGTGTGTGAATTCCTAAGGGACCAAACTGCTGAGTTCATCGGTCTCTAGACTTACACACTACGTAAACTAACTTACACTAAGGACAACACACACACCAACGCTCGAGGGAGGACTCGAAGGGGTCGCGCGATTCGAGACATGGTGCCTCTAACCGCACGGCCACTCCACGCGGCAAGATCGGCAAGATTTTCAGAGGTTCAACCACAGCTAAAGCAAAGTGCAAAGTGAAAAAGAGCTTCAGTGGATGCTGAAGTGTATTGAAATCACTGAAAAATAGAAAGTAACCAAACATGACACGACAGGTTAACAATGACTAACCAGTTGTGTTATGGTAGGACAATAGATATGAATCAGTCACTGCTGAATTGGTCTTGATCTGTCACTACACTAACAGAATCCAAACAGTGACTGAGGCAAGAAAAAGAGTGGGAAGACTCTTGAGACTACACTAGTAGATGAAGGTCCGGGTTTAAAGTTATGGCTGTCTCCCCACCCACCTAACACTTATGATGAAAATAGAAATAAACAGCACACAATTCCTAGTCTGAAAGAACTGATGCAGTGGAGCACTGTATTAAAATAGTATGTGGTATACTTTGTTTATTAATAGGAGCATTTTGGCAGAAGTTAACCATAGCTAAGTGGCAGTGCTAGGCAGTAATGGCCTGTCTCCCCACTGGCAGGAGACAATATCTTACCAGCGTGGCAAAGTTACGTGGCTAAAATAATTTTCAGGTTTCTTAACTAACTTGTAAGCTTATAAACAAAACACTGGCTTAGCAATACATAATACTGGAAGTGTACAGTGATAATTACAGTCTATTACAGTAGTTATGAAATGTTTTTTATTGTACCAAAAAATGCAAAAAAATATATACAGCGTATATCAAAACGAATAATTTGATTTGGTACATCTATATTTCTGAAACTAATAAGCATATACAATGAATTTTGTTTTTTGATGAACGGGAACCACAAAAAGTGCTGTTTCGTATCTTTTCGTAGGTTATCAATATACCCACCCTCAGACACACGGCATATGTCAATGACGTATTCAAATTGTTCCCAAACCGCAGCGAGCATTTCTCAAGTTATAGCTTCCACAGCTGCTGTTATGCGATATCTCAGTTCATTCGTTGTTGGTAACGGAGGCACATAAACAGAGTCTTTATAAACCCCCCACAAGAACTAATCACATACAGTCAGGTCCAGTGACCTTGGAGGCCAGTAAGGTAAGGCTGAATCTTTTTTGGTTCAGTGCGACCAATCCATCATTCAGTAATCCTCTGATATAAAAATTACCGCACTTCCAGATGCCAGTTTGGCGATGTCCCATGTAAAACTCTAGAGTCTGCTCTTTCAAACAGCATGTTCTTCACGCATGTATCTCAAATAACATAATAGTTTTGATTTTTTTTTTAATCAGATGATTCTTTTTGATTCACCCTGTATAATGCAGAGAGATCCATCTAGAAGTTGTCCTAAACAAATCTATTAATTGAATAAATTCCTATGATACATTTTTTTTTTATTTCTGAGTACTACAATGAGATCATGTGAAGAATTGTGAATTTGTGGTTCATCAACATATTTGATGGCCCTGCACTCTTATATTACTTAAAGAAAAATTTTGTTTACTTTGTGTATCTAAATGTTCAATAACCAGTTTCCTGTTATCTGGTGCAACAGCTACATAATGACGAAATGGTTGCTTTAAATTGCATATTTTCTCTGTTTATGGGAAAAAAATTACTTCAATTTGGGTACTTTCTGTTTGCTACATAATTATTTATCACTCTCCTGATCAATTAGTTATCAAATTTAACTAAATGTAAATTTATTTTCCTTTCTCCACATCTTTCCAGAGGTACAAAAACTCGGGAAGGTACTCACCTCTCCTTCTTCATTCTCCTTGTCATTCAGTTAGTAATAGCAGTAACACATTCCACCCCATTAAAATACTTTTAATGAGAATTTTACACCCTAATTTGTGGCACATAATAAAAATTTATTTATTTTGAATACGATCTCTTGTGTCCAAGTTGAAGAACTCTCCCTGCACCTACGTTGCACGGAGATTGCAAAGCAAAGTTGTTCAGTACAGAGACTGCAAAGCAAAGTTGTTCAGTAGGCAAATGCTCAAAGTGCACTGATCAGCAGCAGACAGGCACTGCTTTGGAATAAAATAAGAATATATAGATCTGCACATGTGCTCACAAATCAGTAATTTATCCAAACAAGGCTTTCTTTATCAGCAGTTTTTCAAGCACATACATTTCCCTTACAGACTCACAAAGTGGTGAATCACGCTTCCTGAGCTTAAAATTATTGACACTACTGATTAAACACATATGAAGTCTTCCTCCGTATTGATTCTATCACTCGAGCATAAGTTGTTCCCCCTCCCCCCGTGCCAAAGTGCTACAAGGTGCAACATGCAACATCAATGCTAAATCAGCCACTGGCTACATGTGTGAGCTGTCAGCACTATTTACTGATTCTGTACTATCATTTAATATTTTTCTGCCTTGTACCTGTACGTCTGGATTTTTCTAGTATGCTTCGAGATTGGCACTTTAAATATTGCTGTTTAATCATAGGAACTAAAATGGTGTTACAGTGTAACTGTAAGCTGCCCCAAACAGATGATACACTTTGTTGGTGCTCCCCAATTTTCACTAATCCGAGTCAGACAAACTGATGCTACAATGTTCCATCTATGTCACACTAGAGCATAAGGTGCCACAAATTCAATTAAGAAAAAATTCCTACATTTCACACATTTATTAACATACACAAGCAGAATTCCAGTTTTTCATATGTGTGGGAATGTGTGTCAGGCAGGACCATCTTGAAATTTTAGATTTTAATATTTTACTGAACATGTCATTTTCCAATAACTTGTGTCAAGGTTTGTATGTATTGTGATAAACAAATATTTTCAAACATCTGCAAATGGCTTGCAAAATTCCTACCATATCCTTAATTATAAACTTTGGTGCTTCTTAGAAATTATGGCAGCAGTGGCTTTGTTCAGTCTTTACTCACCAGTTTCAGTGTGTATTTTGAGAATTTTCAGATCCTTATGAGTGTTATGCTACATTTATTTCATACTAAATACTACTCCAATATTGTATTCTGTCAACTTCGGCACTACCATCTTTTCGGAAAAGCATTTCCAACTTTGGCACCAACATCTTTTCCAAAAATCATTTCCCCTTAGTGCAGTCAGCTAGTTTCACAAGCAGTGCAATATTTCCACTTTTTTATACTCGCTGAGTTGTTTCTTCTAATTTCTGGTCTGAAGCTTTGTGATCACAGTGTAAATTTTGCTCCTACAAAGTCAACAGCTGTGGCATAGTTTTGGTTTTACACATACTGTAACTGACATAACTTGTTACATTTACTTTCCAAATCAAAAGTAGAGAATGTTTTCAACACAAGGCTAACATTTCCCTCATTTCTAATATTTCTATTGGTGAGCATTACCTCAAGGAAGTCCAAGAGAAAACAGGCGCGCCAGATAGTGGTGGGGTTTGTGTCAGATGGGGTAGGTAGGGGAAGAGAGAGGCAGAAGGCAGAGTTTGGAGGTGGATGACTAGGAATGTGAGAAGGAGAGGTGGCAGGTACACAGGCTAGACCTGTGATGCACAGTTGATGGAGCCAGTGGGGAACTGGGCACACTGAAGGGACAGGTGACAAGATAGAGGAAGAGAAAGCTGCCAGGACAACTGTAGGAGCGAAGAATGTGTTGCGAGGATAACTCACCTCTGCATAGTTCAGAAAAGCTGCTGGTAAAGGAAAGGGTCCAGATGGCCCGGTTAGTGAAGCAGAAATTGAGACTGAGTGTGTTGCGTTCAGTTGGATGTTGTGAAGCCAGGTGGTCAACATTTTTTTTGGCAACAATTTGGCAGCAGACATTCATCCTGGTGGACAGCTGGTTAGTAACTGTACTGATGTAAAAAGCAGTGCAGTGTTTGCAGCAAAGTTAGTATATGACATGGCTGAGCTTTCACAGGTGGCCCGCCCTCTGATAGGGTTATGATCAAATTTTGACAGGACTGGAGTAGGAAGTGCTGGAGGATGGGTGGAATGGACAGGTCTTGCACCTTGGTCTACAACAGGGATTTGACCCCTGTAGCGAGGGGTTAGGAGAAAATGTGGGAGTGGCACGGGGATGCTGTGCACATTGGGTGGGCAGCAGTACACCACTGTACGAGGGGTGAGAAGGACCTTGGGTAGGATGTCTCTCATTTCAGGGTACGATGAGTGATAATTGAAGCCATGAGGAAGGGTACGGTTGAGTGACATTAGATGACGAGGAGGGCAGGAGGTGCTCCTTTTTAGCTGACTCCTGGGTGGAAGGAGGGGTTAAGGATGTGGCACGGAACATCTTTAAGTGGACTAGGTTTCAGGAGGGGGTGGGGGTAACGTTACTGTCTCTCAGTGAGGACCTTTGTGACACCTGACACCTTCAGCATACTGCACACGGGAGTGCCCTTCACTGCAGATATGTCGTCCACAAATGGCTAGGCTTTACGGGAGAGATTTTTTGGTGTGGAAGAAATAGAAGCTGTCAAAATGCAGGTACCATAGGTGGTTAGTGGGTTTAATGTGGACAGATAAGTGGATGGAGCCATTAGAGAGGTGGAAGTCACCCTCCAGAAAAGTGGCACATTGGTTTGAGGCGTACCAACTGGACAGGAGAGAAGGTCTTGAGTTTGTGAAGGAATGAAAATAGAAGGTCTCGGCCCTGAGTCGAGACAATGAAAATGCCATCAATGGACCTCAACCAGACTGGGAATTTCCTCTAGATGGCTCTCAAACGGGTTGGCATAGGAAGGTGCCACGCTGGTGCCTACGGCTGTGCCGCGAAACTGTTTATACGCATTCCCTTTGAAGGACAAGTAGTTGTGAGTCAGGATACAGTTGGTAAGGTGTACACGGAATGAGGTGTTGATCTACAAAGTGACAGACAGACACTGGAAGAGGTAGTGCTCAATAGTGGCAAGGCCACATGCGCAAGGGATGTTGGTGTACAGGGAGGTGGCATCTACAGTGATGAGTAGGGACCTAGGAGGTAAATGGGTGGTGAAGGAAGAGGTTGGTATCTATCATGTGCGAGGTTATATTTCGGAAGGTGTTGGTCAACAAAAGTGGAAAGGTCTTTCAATGGGAGTACAATAGCCAGCTACAATGGGGTGTCGAGGATTGCTGAACTCTCCTGAGGAGAGCATGGGAGTTTAACCTGGTGTGCATGTTAACGGCAAGCTCCTGAACTAACTTTAAATGGTGAGCCATTTTGTGGTGGAACTTTTGGATGTCACTGCTCTGTGTAGCCACTATGATTTTCGTTAGTCATTCCTTAAACCACTTGGACACGGGTCTGGGATACTTAGTATTACAAGTCAATGTAACTGCCCTATGCCCTGGTTCTGTCGCATTACATTTTTATTGTTAATATGTTAAGTGGTCAAATTTTATGAATCAAGTTTATTGTCTGTATAAGATTTCAGCTGCCAATTTAAATTAGAATTGCCAACATCCTTTTTGCTGGCAACTATAATAGTAACAATTTTGTGCCGTCATACGGTGCTTAGATATTTAAGGTTGTTTGCGGATTGTCTGGTCATTATCACCTTGAACTAGTTGTGCTTTATAAATTTATTGAGTGAAATTTCACTAAGTTGGAAATTGTGTAATGAGCTATTACTTTAATAGTAACTGCGGTTGTCACACTATAACATTTAACATCTCTTCTCACATTTGGCGCTACCCAGTGATTGGTTGTTGGTTTTGGTATTTTAGTGAACTGTGTACTAATACTGGGTTTGTGTGTTCTAGAAGCCATTATTGGTGTGAACAAGCCCTCCTGCCTGTTGTTGTCACTTGAGCTCTCGAGCACGGAATTCAGACACACAGTCAATGTGAATGCCAAATGCTGAGAATGTGTCGATTGCTGCGTAGATCTTTCAGGCTATCATAACATTGTATTGCCGAATGTTTTCCTTAAAAAATTCACGTATTTATGAGATCTTGCAATTTGAGTATTTTTTCAAATCTAATAGCTTTTACAAATTGTTATTTTTCATATTCACAAGTAGATGTCTGAAGATGGCCTTGTAAGCTGAAAAGCGGTTAGCAATAAAAGTAATATTGTAGAACAAAAGCAAACTGGTGCTTTTCATTTATTATATTCACAAGGCCTGATCATTTACTAGTGAGCTCAGATCTGTAGTTATGTTAAGGTTATATCTGTGTAAAATAATTTTTTATTAATTAAAAGTTAGAGCCACAAGGCTGGTTTTGTTTTAAAATTTTCTGAATTATTCTCATTGCATTTATGCATCTGAACAATCGGTTTAGATCACCACAATCTGCAAATACTAATTGATCATTCTGTTGTTACCAGTCTAATTAACATGGTGAAAATAAAATTTTGTATCCTCAAATGGGATCAGCATTCTACTCCAGCAGCGCATGGGCTCTGCTTACCAATCCACCACCTTTCCTGTGTCAATGGGCGGCAAACACAAAAGGGCAGGAATCTATTAACTGTTGACAGTTCAAACATGTGGTGAATAATGGTACCTGTCGGTACCGGTTTGAATTACCAAAATGTCGTCCAGGTATGCAAACTCAAAAGGTAAACCCTGTAGCACGGCATCTATGAAGTGCTGCTACGTCTGTGCGGCATTCCTTAGTCCAAAAGTCATGAACATGCTCTCGAATAAACCAAAAGGAGTGATGACGGCTGTCTTTGGAATGTCACGTTCATCTACAGGTATCGGTGTGTAGGCCTTTGTACAGTCTAACACAGTGAACACTACTGAGCCACTCAATGCATAATTGTAATCGCGCAACAAGGGTATGGGATAATGATCGGGTATTGTCCGGGTGTTCAGGGCTCTATAATCACCGCACGGTCTCCGTGCACCCTCCTTCTTTGGCACTAGATGTAATGAGGAGGACCAAGGGCTGTTGGAAGGCCCGATTATGCCTTCGCGCAACATAGAGTCAAATTCTGCCTTTGCTATTTTGAGGCGATCTGGGGATAAACGTCGCGGCCTACAAGAGGTAGGGGGTCCGTCAGTAGTCTCAATATAATGGATGGTATCATGTCTTACCTCCTTAGGTGCACCGGGTGGTCGCATCAGGGCTGGAAATCCTCACAGCAGCTCCGCGTACTCGCCATCCACTAACCTGAATTACATTGGCATTACGGACAGGGGCATGTCGATGAAATCCAGAAGTTGTTAGGCCGGTGGTGTTCTCGACCAGGCGAGAGTTCCTTATGTCAGGCAGCAGGTTGTAGTGCGCGAGGAAGTCAGCTCCGATGATTGGTTCGGCGAAGTCCGCGACAGTGAAGTACCACGCCAAAGCGTGCCGCAACCCGAGGTCGAGTTCCAAGCACATCATGCCATACGTCGTAATCCAGGAGTTATTAGCAGCTGTAAGGCTTATGGGCATAGACAGTCGCTTCTGACGTAGCATGGTTCGAGGAAATATTGACAAATTGGAACCACTGTCTACTAAGTACTTCCAGGTGAAACGTCGGTCACTTACAAACAGGCGCCTGGATGTCGGACAGCAACCGGAGGAGGTGCTCACTTCTGATCGCCACTGCTGTTAGGGTAGGCGCAGGGCGTCATACACTTACGCGCTTGCTCGCCAAACTTGCGATGGTACCTACAGACTGTTTGTTTGTCCCTGTCGTAGTCAAGGATGTCGATGATCGGCTGCGTGAGCGACGACGGAGTCAATGTCGGCTCCTGTTGCCTGTGTCGAGGCCGTGTAACAGCTCACTGATTGGCCATGATAAGTCCGCTTTGTTAGCGTGAACATCATAATCTGATAGCGAGTCAGTTGTCGCCGCGCAGGCGGACGCCGCGGTGGCGGAGCTAACTATTGACAGCATCATTGCCTATTGTATCTTATCAGCTAAATTGGCCACTGCATCTAGAGACGCGTCAGTCTGTGACACCACGATTGCCTTCACTGGTGGTAGTAACCGGCTGCTCCAGATCGTGCGCAGTAAAGTGTCCGGGACTATACCTGCGTCTACTTTACTCCGCAGATGACGTAGATACTGTGAAGGTTTTTTATCGCCAATGTCCTCTTGGATAAGCACCTGCCGGATTCGTTCTTGCGAAGCGGACACGCGCCGAATTAGTTCTGCTTTCAATCGTTCGTAGCTGTCCGTTCGTAGCTGTCCATTCCGAGCGGGCTAATTATGATGTCTTGAACCTCAGCGGCATACCGCTGATCTAGTTTGCTGACCACCAGCATGAATTTCATGGCATTGACCATGATACCCGCGTAGGAAAAATTTGCTTCGACTTGCACAAACCAAAGGGATGGATTGTGCGGCCAGAAGGGTGGTTGTTGCACCACTAGATGCGCCACAGAAGAATTTGTCGGCTCTGGTGGATTCGCCATCTCAATTGCTTGCAAAGATTTCTCGTAAATTCAACGTGCACGCAGGAGAACACGTCGGGGTCACCACCTTGTCGGTACCGGTTTGAATTACCACGATCGACGGTTTAACATGTGCGTGTGCTTGTAGACTGAATATGAGAAGTAGGCTTGTCTCAGCTTGATGGAATAATTTATTTACGAAACCCTGTGATCGAAACAGACAATATTACACTGCAACCGATAACTCGTGCGAAGGCATGAGAAAAGTTCAGTATGGTAAATTACTCCGTATCTAACACACTTGGATTCATGCTTTCGCAACGGAGTAGAACGTGGAACAGAAATCAACAATCAAAGAATAAAACACAGAACACTGTTGCTTGTGTATGGCATCTCTGGTGTCCAGCAGGAAAGTTTCGCAGCACCATACTTTCAAAAACCCGAGCATGTCACGGCGCTGGACGATGACAGAAGACGCCACAGTACCACTTCAGAAAATGGCAGCAAAGGATGAGAAGGAACAACATGTGCAATCGGTGTGTATACATGGGTGTCTCAAAGTTGTTGAAGTGACTATTCCAGCAGTCACTAAGGTAGGGGTGTATTAAGTATCAGAGGCCATTAACCAAGTGGTTGATGGTATGTGGAGAGGACAGAAACGGCTTTTTTGCTTAGGTGATTCCTCGTCTATTCCAGATAATGACAGTGGTATGAGACCCAGAATCATTGTTGTAATACAAAAAGAAAAGCTCCCCACCTCTCTCCTGCCTTCAGTGTAATCTGCAGCACTTCGCTACCCGCCACCCCCACCATACTATCCCTCCCCGTCCCCACTCCAGCCTCCTCCTTACTGCCCCCAGTCACCCCTCCCATCATGCACTGGTGCTGCAGCTCGGAGTGTGGTTTCAGTTGCCTGAGACTGCAGTCGCACTCGCACATTTTGCGTGTGTGTGTGTGTGTGTGTGTGTGTGTGTGTGTGTGTGTGTGGGCGCGTGCACACACGTGCACAAACGCTTGCATGTCTGTCTATTGTTGACAAAGGCCTTAATGGCCGAGAGCTATAATTTATATTAAAAATGAAGAAATTCCTCCAGCTGTATTTAAGGTGTCGATTTTATTTTGGCAACTAGTTTCAACGTTGTAATAACGTCATCTTCAGGTGCATACACTTGTTGACATCAACTGCGTGCGGCTGATACTAGAAGTCAGTGGTGAGATATGGACGTGCTCCGTGTGGAAGGTGGTTGGCATTGAGTTACTACCCACCGTCCACACGGAGGTGGATGGCATTGAGTTACTACCCACCGTCCACACGGAGCACGTCCATATCTCACCACTGACTTCTAGTATCAGCCGCACACAGTTGACGTCAACAAATGTATGGGCCTGAAGATGACGTTGTTACAATGTTGAAACTAGTTGCCAAAATAAAATCGACACCTTAAATACAGCTGGAGGAATTTCTTCATTTTTAATATAAATTTATACCAGCTGACGTCCCACTGTCATCCATTTCAACTATGGATGTACAAAAAAAGCTATAATTGTGACAAGTCTTTTTGTTGCGCCTATCTGCGACTCAGCATCTCCGCTATATGGTACATCCTGGATTTTCCATTGTTTGAAAAAGTAAAGCTCCACACAGATGAAATGACTAAAATTCTAATGATCAATTGCAGAATCATTTGTAGCAAAGTCAAAGTTTGAAGCAATTCTAAAGAGCATTTTATAGCAGTTAATATTAGGTACGGAAAGCTGGCTACAACCCTAAATTGACAGCAGCGGGAGTTCTTGGCAAAATAAATGTATAGGGAAAAAGTAGGCTAAGGGTAAATGGAGATGGTGTGTTAGTCTCAGTAGAAATAAAACTCAAACCCACCAAGACAGAGACTGTTGCTGTATGCAAGATTGCTTGGGCAAGACATAGTATCAAGGGTGTGCATGAAGCGGTTATTTGAGATTTTTTTATCAGCACTCAACTCACCCCACAGCTAACAGAAAACTTAAGTGTCAGCCTCAGTTCACTAGTATGAATGTTTTCCAATCATACTGTTGTCACTGAAGGATATGACAATGAACTGGGTTAACAGCAGCTGTGTAAGTGATGGGCACGACAAGATATTCTACGAAATGTTACTTCGTGCCTTCTCTGTAAACTACACAAAACACACAGTTCAGGAGCCCGCTTGTGATGGAATTATATTAAACCTAATTCCATCAAACAGACCTGGTCTCTTTGAGGATGTCTATGCAACTGGTATCAGTGACGAGAGGCAGCTTTAACAGCAAATATTACTAAAATACAAAAGACGACTAAAATAAGTAGAAAGATTTTGAAGTTGTGTCATGCCTCAAACAGGAACTCAAAACATTTACCTCTGTGCAGGAGCAGAGGAACTGTGGCTCGAATTTAAAATAATAGTTTACCATGCACTGGATAGTTATCTACCTAATAGAACAGTTCATCGTGGAAGGGACCCTTTGTGGTACACAGTCACTGTAAAGAAACTTCAAAAGAAACAGTGACTATGCCATAAAAGGTGAAGGTAGAGTTCCACATTCGGGCCCTGCAAGGGCCAACTGGGCCCATCCAACTGCCGTGTCACTGTCAGATTTCTTGACCTTGGGGCTGCTACCAGTAGGTCCAATAGCTCCTCAGTTGGCACTCAATACCAGTCCACCCACCAAAGAAAAAATCCCTGGCAGAACCAGGAATTGAGTCAAGTCCCCAAATGGCAGTCAACTGCGTGGAACACTCAGTTAAGGAGGTGAATGACTATAGCATAATAGGTGTAAAATAAAGCACAGGGCTGTAGATATGGAGATGAAGAATGAAACACTTTTGGTCATCAAAAGGACAATCTTTTAATGACTGCTGCAGCAAAATTTTACCAAGGAATCTATCAGAAAGCCTCAAAGAAATTCTGGTCATATGCAAAGGTTGTCATCGGCACCAAAGTTTGGTGCCAATGCTTAACTTCATTTGTAAATGTTTCATTTCCAATGAGACAAAGGTACTGCCCCTATTTAGTCTTCGTATTGCAAAGATTGCTACAGATAACAATAAAAGTGACAATGAAAAATAGCTGAAAACGCTTAAATTGAATGTGGCTCCTGGACACGACAAAATTCCTGTTAGATTCTGCACAGCTAGATTCTACACATAATTTACATCTGAGTTTGCTATCATTTTAATGATAATATACTACAGGCCTCTCGAATTAAAAGCAGTGTCAGGTGGTTGAGGGAAACACAGGTCACACTTACCTACAAAAAAGAACAGAGGTTATTCACAAAACTTCCATCCTATCTCATTGACAACCGTCTATTGTATAATTTGAGAACATATTCTGAGCTCAAACACAACGAGATATTTTGAAAATAATGACCTCCGTGAAAACAGCATGGATTACAAAAACACTGTTCACGCAAACACCACTCTAGCTTTACTTACAAGACATCCTGGAAGCTGTGGATGAAAACAATGCATCTTTTATGTGACTGTAGGCTACTACCCATCTTTGCCAGAAGATGGGTAGTATGACACTTCCCGAAATGTTGTGAGATATCAACGCTACCACCCGGCTGGAGACCCGAGAAGTCTTCATCGATGCATTTTTTGACTTCCAAATACCATCTGACTCACTACTACTACAGAATAGTAGAGAGGGAACAGCATGTTGCCTTAGATGGAGAAACAGAGGCAGATGCAGAAGTAACTTCACAACTGCCTCAGGGGTCCTTGCCATTCCTTTTGTGTATTAAAAACTTGACAGCCAATATTAACTGTAACCACAGACTTTTTGCACATGATTCAATTATCTATAATGGAGTACTACCTAAGAGAAACACTGAACATATATTAAGGCAGGAATGATAAGATTCCAATGTGATGCAAAGACTGGCATCTTATTTTAAAAATACAAACTTGTAAGATTGTGCGCTTCACAAAAGAATTACGGGTATCCTTGGACTACAAAATAAATGAGTCACATTTGGAATAAGTCAATTCATACAAATATGTGGGTGTAACGATTTTTACATATATGACATGGAATGATCACAAAGGCTCAGTTGTAACATTTTGGTTCGTTGGCACGATACTGGAGAAATGCAGTTGGTCTACAAAGAAGGCAAATGCTTTTGCATCCCCTCTTAGAATATTTCCATGTGTGTGGGACTCATAATAACAACAGGTCAGCTTTTTGACCATATTTCTCACTTCTGTAACATTCTCTTCAGACCCTACCCTTTGCAGTTTTCCTACAATTACAGCTTAGTGACTCATCTTCTTGTATTTAAAATGTTCTGCCTTTTGAAAAGTTCATGTTTCAATGAGGAACATAAAATCTGTAAGTGCTCTTTACAGAGTTGACACCCTTTCTTCATCTAATCAAACAATAGAAAATCCAGGCAGTATGCTACTCACCATATGGCTGACATGCCGAGTCGCAATAGGCACAACAAAAAGATTCACAAAATTATAACTTTCGGCCATTAAGGCCTTTGTCAGCAATAGAAACACATACACACATGCACACACACACACTCACGCAAACAAAACTTGCACACAAGTCTGCAGTCTCAGATAACTGAAACCACACTGTGATCAGTTACCACCTGCTTGGTTCAGAGAATCCTGTGCTAGAAGAGAGTTTCCAAATGGCCCGTATTGTGAAGCAGCTGTTGAAGTCATTACTGTTGTGGTGCATGGCATGTTCAACAACTGGATGGTCAAGTTAGCAGTTTGCTACAGTTTGGTGGTGGCCATTCATGCAAGTTTACGTTTGCGTGTGTGTGTGTGTGTGTGTGTATTTCTTTATCTAACATATTTTTAACAGAGACAATTTCTCTGAGTCTCTCACTTCCTTTTTACTGTTAAAAACATCTTGTAGTACATGTGTTACCTGTTACTTATTATTTCTGAAGTGGTTTATGGAAAATAACGTCAACCCACAAGAGGATATTTTCAGTTATTGCATGCTATACGTCCGGTTAAATTCAAATCAGAAACATTCGTACAGAAAGACAAAACAATACATAAAATACAGGAAAGGCCACCACTCACCTACAGCTGAGTGATGTGTGGCACACAGAAACATGCAACAGAAAACTATTTACAGTAGCTTTCTCTAGTAGTACACACACTCATGCACACAACTACAAACACACAAATACACATCCCTGTAATCATGGTGAGATTATCAAAAGCAGCTGGCCTGGGCAGATCGCAGTACGAAGGGGAATAGGGAAGGACACATGAGGTATGGAACAGGTACAGGGATAATGTGAGGAAGATCTGTCCACAGATGACTCAGCAGCTACAGAACAAGAACAAAAGGTGTTTATATGAGAAAATGAGCTGGAAAGTGAAGAATGGAAGAAAGGAGAGAAAGTTGGAATGAGGAGGGAAACAAAAGGGAGAAAAAGAAGGAGAGGAAAAGAGAGAGGGGAAGCAGAAGGGGCGAGACGGAGGGAGGGGGAGAGAGACAGAGAGAGAGAGAGAGAGAGAGAGAGAGAGAGACTGTCCACAAGAGGGAGGAGAGGGGAGTGGTGGGAAGAGGCAGCGCAGGATATGAATGGGGAAGGAGTGACACAGACAGGACAGAGAAGGGAAAAAAAAGGTGAGACAGCAAGCAAAAGGCTAGCAGAGGTTTAGGCCAGGAGGGGGATTGTAATAGCCCAGGATATGCTGGTGAGACTGTTCCCACCTGCTTGGTTCAGAGAATCTTGTGCTGGAAGAGGGTATCCAAATGGCCTGTATTGTGAAGCAGCTGGTGAAGTCTTTAGTGCTGTGGCGCATGGCATGTTCAACAACTGGATGGTCACATTAGCAGTTTGCTACAGTTTGGTGGTGGCCATTCATGTAAGTAGACTGCTGGTTACTTGTCATGCCCACATAGAATGCTGTACAGTAACTGCAGCATAGCTGATATACAACACGGCTGCTTTCACGCACGGTCCTATCTTTTATGGGGTAAGAAATGCCTGTGACTGGACTGCAGGAGGAGGTGGTAGTTGCATGTATGGCGTTGCAACCACAAGGGAATGATCCGTGGTGAGCTGGATATTTTGTAGGTCGGTTGGGGGTTGGACACCTTTGAGTGATGTGGGTAGGATTTTAGGAAGACTCTACCTAACCTCAGGGTACGACAAAAGTTGCCTTAGTGAAGGATGTGGCTGAGCTTTTCACAGCCAGGGTGTTACTGGGTGATCAGAGGACTACTGGTTGGTGGCTGGTTAACAAGTTTACAAGACTCAGAGGAGGAGATGGCACAGGAGATTTATTTACGGATGAGCTGGATACGATACTGTCTGTCAATGAAATGAAACGAGTGTACGGCATTGCTGTCCGGGAGGCCCCAACTGGAGAAGTTTGGCCACCGAGTGCGAGTCTTATTTCAGTTGTCACCACATCGGGTGACTCGCTTGCCTGTGATGAGGACGAAATGATGATGAGGACAACACAACAACCAGTCCACGAGCAGAGAAAATCTCCATCCCATCTCGGAATCGAACCCGGGCCCACCGCACGGGCGGCAAGCACGTAACCACTCAGCTAAGCAGGTGGACACTGTCTGTCAATGAAGCTCTGGTAAGGTTATCAGCTTATTTTTGACAACTCCTGCTTTCCACTGCAGATGCAGTGACAATGGGTGGCAATGCTGTGAGGAAGAGACTTTTTGACAGGGTATGGGTGACAGCTGTCAAAGTGGAAGTACTGTTGGTAGTTAGTGTAGCTGATACGAACAAACATATTTATGGAACCATCTGAGAGGTGGAGACTGACATAGGAAGGTGGCTTGTTGAGTTCAGAGTGACCAGATGAAGCATATTTGGAACAAGATCTGGAAGTAATGGAGGAAAGGGCAAAGATTTTCCTTGCCATGGGTACAGACTTTCAAAATGTCTTAACTGAAGCTGAAACAGAGAAGGGGTTTTAGGTTCTGACTGGAGAGGAAGCTCTCCTTCAGATGGCTCATAAAAATGTTGGCATAGAATTGTGCCATGTGAGTATCCTTGCAGTACCACAGATGTGGCCTTTGGATGTGATACAACTGTGGGTCAGGTTGTGGTTGCCAACAAGGATTAGGAAAGAAGAGCTGGGTTTGGTATCAAGAAGACACTAGGAAAGGTAATGTACCATGGTTGCAAGGCTTTGAGAGTGGGGGATGTTGGTGTATAAGATCATTGCACTCACAATGAACAACAAGGAGTCTGGTGCTAATGGGACAGGAATAGTGGAAAGATGGTGAAGGAAGTGAGTGGTGTCTTGAATGTAGGATGGGAGGTTACAGACAGCAGTTTGGAGATGTTGGTCAATAAAGGCAACAATGGAATGACCAGTAGGGAGACCTGTGGGACTCGGTTTATGGACTTTGAGGAGTAGGTAAAAGGTAGGCATATGGGGTGTTGCTGAAGTGAGGAGGAAGATGAATTCAGGTGTCAGGTGTTGGGATTGACCTAATGCCTCAAGGAGCTGGTGGAGGTCCTCTTGGGCCTACGAGATGGAATTGCGGTCAAACAGTTTGTAAGCATAGGTCTCAGAAAGTTGGGGGAGACCCTCAGCCACATAGTCACTATGCTTCATGACCACTGTGGTGGATTCTTTGTTTGTGGGAAGTGTGACAGGGTTTGGATTGGTTTTTAGTTTATGGATAGCAGTAATGTTCCACAGGACTGATGTGGGACTCTCTGTGGAGGGATTTGGCAAAGGAAGGTGAGGCAAGGTTACAAGTGAGGAATTCCTGAAAGGTTACCAGGGGTTGACTGGATGGAAAGGGAGATTGATCGTGGTCGGATGGAGGTTGTAACTGTTTTATACAAAGTTGTATATGCAGTTTTGGTTGGCTGTTGCCAGTGGAATGTGTGGTGAAGAATTGTTTCCGTTATAGGGAACAATTAAATTAAAGAAAAGAAGGTCTTTTACAGCCCAGCATAGCTGACTTAGGTTTAGGGCTACAGGTGAGGTCTTTAGAAGTACAGAGACTTCCACAGGTATCAGAGTTTTGGCAGGTTGACAAGAGTGGAGGAAATTTTTAGGGATGTGGAAGGTGGAAGAAGTGAACTCATATAGCAGAAGGTTCACTCTCGTGACACGTGTGGAAGTACTTGCTACCAGTATGTGGCACATTCAGAAACACAACGGACAAAGTGATCAAATTAATCCTTACTAAACTGAGAGTTAGCGCTTTTTTCTGCTGGCCCCCTCACTTTTAGTCAACTCTTCAGTTGCTTTCATGGGATAGCCATCTTAGCACTCTTTGTTAGTTGGGTACAAGGGCTTATCAGTTGTCCATCAAATCCTCTGAATGTTTTTTATGGGAATAAATGAGTTTCATTTTGACAGCAGAGTAAACTAGTTAAAAATGGTTAATCAAAAAAAGGCAAATATTTCTGGACAAGAATAATACACAGTACATGTAGAAGTTCCCAATAAATGGACCAATTAATGATTGTTTTACTTTGAGAGCCATAAGTCATCCCATAACTATACACCACACTATCTACACCTGAATTATACTCCTTGTACATTTGTACGGAATGTGTGGTGAAATATTAAAAAGTCAAAGTCTCATACGTTAGTGCATAATGAGTATCCTAACTAATGACTGAAACGAATAAAAGCACAAGAAAATAGCACTTTCTGATGTTTTTAATGTTGAGAGGAGTAAGATGAAGGTGCTTATTTAACAATGTGCTCAAGTGAAGAGTCTTGGCGTCACATCTTTGGACCTCAGGATAAGGAGAGTCACCCAGAAATAAGAAGACAACAGTTGCAGCTTGAGCAAAAAGAAGACCAAGATTTCTTCCTGATATGGCCATCAATTTCAAAGAGTTGTGATATAGTTTGCCACAAGTTCATTAGTCAAAAGAAATGTCTTATATTCTTCTGTTACACAACAAAGTCACAATGCCAGAAAATTGTATCCTAGTGCAGGAAGACCTGTGGTGGATCAACAGCTGGTACTGGGAAAGGCACCTGACCATACATACAGGCAGTTACAGGTAAACAGATGCAGCAAACAGTAAAATCCACACAATATCTAGCACTGCAGTACCCATCTGGACCTAAAGTGGACTGGTCACACAAAACTAGTTGTAGGTAAAGTAGGTGCCAGCCATGACAAAAGTTTGGATGTCATTCAGTACATAATGCCCCAATTTTTCTACATCTGTCAACATAAACCGGTACACGGAAATTTCGTTTTAGATGCTTGAAATCTGATGTTTCTTCTGCACGTGTGTGGAGTTTCGAATCATTCCAAGGTGTAGTGAACCATTAACCCCTTAATGCCGTGTGCTGAAAGTTCGTATCGTACCTGTGCAGGTTAACTGTTTTTGAGCACAGGGCCAGTACATACAGATTCTACACGAAGCTACCAACTATTCTGACATATGATGCTATATCCGTACTGCTTCAGGTACATCTAGAACTATATTACTTTTTTTTTAATTTTTAATTTATTTAGGCACTAAAATGTTAACATGGCATCTAAACAAGGTGCTCGTTAGGAGCAACGTGCTTTACTGAATTCTTGGTTGTGGGAAAAGAAAGCAAGGTGAACACCATAAAGTGTTTTTATGTAGTGTATGGTTTTGATGCAGTTGACAGGAGTACTGTTGGGTGGCAGGTACAGAGAATTAAAAGCATCACAAAGTGCAGAAACTGAGCTCCACAATCGGGTCACATTTCAGACATCCCACCACAGCCACTGATCCTGAGAGCACGAATTGCACGGACACCATTATTCACGCAGACCGGCGGGCTCTACAGCTACTGGCAATTGCCGAAGTACGAGAGCAGTGATCGATTCCCAATTATAAAGGTGTACTCGAGATGGGTTTCACTGATGCACACAGCAGACAACAAGACTCGACGAAAAACCGTTCAGCTGAACTGTCGGAGTGTTTTGAAACCGATGGAGATGCCTTTCTGCCGTGGACTGTTATGTGTGACAAAACCTAGGTGCCTTACTTTAAGCCTTACTGCAGTGGCACCAAAAATCACCAAAAAGAAAGACGTTCCAGGCTGCACCCTCTGCTGCCAGTCTTGATGAGAATCTTTAGAGATTGTAAGGGTGTAACTTCTGTGAATGTGTTGCCAAAAGAGTCACCAATATCAGAGGCGTGTGAGAAGGCTTTGAACAAATGCAAGAACCATTTTCAGCAATTTTTTTTTTTTTTTCAATCGAGTCTCAGAAGCTTGGAAGACATCGCCAGACTGTACAGCCCAGATCTAGTGCCCACCTGTTTCAGCCACTTGACGATTCTTTATGCGAGGCACGATTTTAAGATGATAAAAGTGTAATGCACACATATGATGGCTACAAGCACAGGGTAAATCTTTTACTGACAGGTAATGCGTACTCTTACATAACGCTGGCAAAAGGCTGCAGAATGTGATGCAGGCTACATAGAAAAACTGTACATGTAAAATAAATGTTGAATGAAGCTGTGGGGCATTATTCATTGAACGACTCTCGTAGTTTACAAAATTGTCAGTCGACTGATTTGTGAACATGGCTCATTAGCCTGGGAGTAAATTTCGTCAAGGCAGAAAAGCCTCTGTCTACTAACCAGCACAGAGTTAGAAAGTGTTGCTCTCGTGAAATTCAACTTGTCCTTTTCTCACACGATATCTTATGAATGATGGATGAAGGGCAGCACACATAGATTCGTTAGTCCTACATTCCAGAAATCTTTAGACATGATGCCCAAATGCAGAAAGTTAATGAATGTCTAAGCATACAGATTAGATTCACAAAGATGTGAGTGGCTCGAAGACTTTTTAAGTAAAAAACCAGTACTTTATCTAGGATGGCGAGTGTTTGTCAAAGGAAAGCATATCGTCACGAGTGTCCCACAGAAATGAGATAGGACTGCTCTTGTTCTCTATATACATAAACAACTGGACAGAGAGGGTAAACAGTAAGCTGCAACTGCTGATGATGCTTTACTGTATGGGAAAGTGTTGTCATTGACTGATTACTGGAAGATACAGAACAGTTTAGACAGAATTTCTAATTAGTGTTATGCATAACAACTTGCTCTAAATGTAGAAAAATGTAAGCTAATGGAGATGAGTAGGAAAAACACTCTTGTGATGATAACACGATTGTGTGGACACACGACAGCTAGGTCTTTTGCACCCATACTAAAATGCAAAGAGATGAGTGTGGATGAAGGTCGTAAATGGAAGCTACGAATAAAAACATAAAAGAAGTCTTGAAAACTTGCTTTCACAGATCACAGACCCAGTAAAAAAGAAAAAAATCAATGGAAAAAATTAAAAGAAGATAGCAGACACCTGCACCTGGATGATCCCTCGAATAAAAGGGACACTTGGTCACTCCACAACATGTTAAATTCTCCAGCTTAAAAGCTTAGGCCAGAGTCCAGATATGTCACAAAATGCGAAAAGCTCAACTACACTCGCCATGAGCTAAAACGGGGCAGATTTTCACCTAAATTTACCTCTGCCCACATATCATAAAATAAAATGCACATGTTTAAAATGTTGCATACAGTCATTTGCATGCCACAGGCATTGTAGGCCAGAGGATGCTACCGTTGGAGCAAAATGTCACATTTTAGGGGACAGTGTCCAATCTGCAGGTGGACTGAGGCCACTTTGTCCTGCAGGCATAGTCCATATCAATTCGGGCGGGCTAGGAAAAATCTTACCTTCATAGTCTTGATGTTATTGAATTTAGCGTACGTTAAAATGAAGAACTAAGTAAAGAACATGTATTTTTTTGTTTTTTTTTTTTTTTTTTGAAAGATAACTGCTTTATGATTACAAAGAAATCCTCCATTTGGACTTATCTGTCAAAGTTCTTTTACTAAAGCATTCTGAACTTTCTTTATAATTTACGTTTCCCCCCCCCCCCCCCCCCTCTCTCTCTCTCTCCGGAAATTGCAATCTATAAAATTTTTATTCTTTTCTTCTGTTGATTAACACCATATAGTTCTACATTTCCTGAAAAAGAGAGTTTCCACTTTTAGGAACAAATTTTTATAAACAACTGACATTTTTGCCATACAGAAAACCTGTTTTATTATTACATTATGACATAACAGGCTCATAAAAATCAAAACCTAGCCTTATTTAACATAATTTTAGGTTTGAAAAATGAGTAAGCGCCTCATTATTCAAGCATTTTAAATGATTCCAAAATGTATGATAAAGATCCAAAGGCTTAATGGTTTCAATTTATACAACTTCTGTGCACTCTGTTTTGTACTGAAATCAGCCAGTCAGTGAATTAAAAACGTGTTCCACTGCTTCAGTATCTTCCTTTCTTCTTCTTTTTTCAAATAGGCCTAATTTGGACCACGCTTGTTCAGCTGTTGGGGTTTGATCTTTGGCCAGTACTGTCGCATCCTCTGTTGGTGTAACTCCCTCCTTTCTTCTGTCCAGCGGGTACCTTTTCTTCGGGGCTTTTCCTGAAACCCTCAGACTTCCTTCATGGTCTGTCCTGTTCTGTATATCAGTTATTCCCAGTTCTTCATTGTCCTACTCGATTTCTGTCAGCCAAGTGGTGCGAACCTTCTTGTTTTGCCAGAAGGTGAACAGACGGTTGGTCAATCTGTTTGGAGGCAATCTT
The DNA here is from genome assembly GCF_023898315.1 of Schistocerca nitens. Lineage (NCBI taxonomy): Eukaryota > Metazoa > Arthropoda > Insecta > Orthoptera > Acrididae > Schistocerca > Schistocerca nitens. The sequence goes on along the minus strand of NC_064615.1, from coordinate 1,182,765,179 downwards.
GCAACGTGGCTATAGAAAGCTACCCATCTTTTTCTTGCACAGTCAAAGAACCTCTCGGTATGTTTGTAGAGCTCCGAGTTATGCTACTTTCTGAATTCCCCAGCTTCTTCTACCCAGCCTAAAATCTTCCTGAGAATTCAGCTCTCTGAGACTGCAGATGTGTGTGCAAGTTGCGTTTGTGTGCATGTGTGTATGTGTGTCTACTGCTGACAAAGGCCTTAATGGCCGAAATCTTTAATTGTGTGAATCTTTTTGTTGTGCCTATCGCGACTCAGCACCTCCACTATATGGTGAGTAGCAACTTTCCGTCTCTGATAGTATAGGTGTAACATATTTTAGAGATGCAGATGGTAGACTTTGGTTTATTGGTAGAATACTGGGAAGTGTAATTGGTCTACAAAGAAGATTGCTTACAAATCACTTGTGTGACCGGTTCTAGAATATTGCTCAGCCAGTGCACTCCCTGCCGTCGTTATATAAGCAGCTGCCAGCAGCAAGTCGTATACTCTTAGCTCACTTATTTGTTACATAGTTTAATTCTTAATTTCATTGCATGTTTTTGGGTACTTGCATTGTTTAATTCATAAATTTCGGGCGTATTATAGTATTTGAGAGTTGTAGCATCGCGCTTTAGTACCTGAATAGTGTAAAATCGCGTTGTTTCCTTCTGTCGTGTAAAATCGCGTAGTTTCCTTCTGCCGCCGAGCAGTGTGTCAGCAGTGCGCAAGTAGCAGCATTACTGCATTTACTAGGCAATCTTGTATTTTAATAACTGTTTAAATTTTGTGTTGAATTGTTTGTGCTCTCTGTAAATTAGTTCAGACGATCTTTGCACAACAGTTTTTAGCATGGATAGGGACTGCGACTGCTGTGTTTGGATGCGGGCTGAGTTGTCATCCCTTCGCTCCCAGCTTCAGGCAGTGTCGGCTTCGGTCACACAGCTTGAGGCTGTTGCCAATGGGCATCACTGTGGGGGTCCGCATGGGTGTTTGTCGGGGACAGCCAGTTCGTCCCACGCATCCCTCAATCGGACTACAGCTGTAGCTGCCCGGGATACTGCCCACATTGTGGCCAACCCCTCACCCATGGTAGAGTGGGAGGTCGTCTCGAGGTGAGGCAGGGGGCAAAAGACATTCCAGAGGGCTGAACGGAAGGCCTCTCCAGTCTGTCTGACGAACCGGTTTCAGGCTCTATCTCCGGCTGATACTGATCTTCAGTCAGACATGGCTGCTTGTCCTGTTCCAGAGGCTGCCCCGCAGTCTGCAAGATCCGGGGGGTCGCAGAGGGTGGGCTTACTGGTAGTTGGGAGCTCAAACGTCAGGCGCGTAATGGGACCCCTTAGGGATATGGCAGCAAGAGAGGGGAAGAAAACCAATGTGCACTCCGTGTGCATACTGGGGGTGTCATTCCAGATGTGGAAAGGGTCCTTCCGGATGCAATGAAGGGTACAAGGTGCACCCATCTGCAGGTGGTCGCTCATGTCGGCACCAATGATGTGTGTCACTATGGATCGGAGGAAATCCTCTCTGGCTTCCGGTGGCTATCTGATTTGGTGAAGACTGCCAGTCTCGCTAGCGGGATGAAAGCAGAGCTCACCATCTGCAGCATCGTTGACAGGACTGACTGCAGACCTTTGGTACAGAGCCAAATGGAGGGTCTGAATCAGAGGCTGAGGCGATTCTGCGACCGTGTGGGCTGCAGATTCCTCGACTTGCGCCATAGGGTGGTGGGGTTTCGGGTTCCACTGGATAGGTCAGGAGTCCACTACACACAGCAGGCGGCTACATGGATAACAGGGGTTGTGTGGCGTGGACTGGGTGGTTTTTTAGGTTAGATGGCCTCGGGCAAGTACAGAAAGGGCAACAGCCGCAAAGGGTGCAGGGCACAGTCAGGACATGCGGGGACCAAGCAGCAATCGGTATTGTAATTGTAAACTGATGTAGCTGCATTGGTAAAGTACCAGAACTTCAAGCGCAGATAGAAAGCACCGAAGCTGAAATCGTTATAAGTACGGAAAGCTGGCTGAAGCCAGAGATAAATTCTGCCAAAATTTTTACAAAGGCACAGATGGTGTTTAGAAAGGATAGATTGCATGCAACTGGAGGTGGTGTGTTTGTCGCTGTTAGTAGTAGTGTATCCTGTAGTGAAGTAGAAGTGGATAGTTTCTGAAAATTATTATGGGTGGAGGTTACACTCAACAACCGAGCATGGTTAATAATTGGCTCCTTTTACCGACCTCCCGACTCAGCAGCATTAGTGGCAGAACAATTGAGAGAAAATCTGGAAAACATTTCACATAAATTTCCTCAGCATGTTACAGTCTTAGGTGGAAATTTCAATTTACCAGATATAGACTGGGACACTCAGATGTTTAGGACGGGTGGTAGGGACAGAGCATCGAGTGACATTATACTGAGTGCACTATCCGAAAATTACCTCGAGCAATTAAACAGAGAACCGACTCGTGGAGATAACATCTTTGACCTACTGATAACAAACAGACCTAAACTTTTCGACTCTGTAAGCGCAGAACAGGGAATCAGTGATCATAAGGCCGTTGCAGCATCCCCGAATATGGAAGTAAATAGGAATATAAAGAAAGGGAGGAAGGTTCATCTGTTTAGCAAGAGCAATAGAAGGCAGATTTCAGACTACCGAACAGATCAAAATGAAAATTTCTGTTCCGACACTGACAATGTTGAGTGTTTATGGAAAAAGTTCAAGGCAATCATAAAATGCGTTTTAGACAGGTTCGTGCCGAGTAAAACTGTGAAGGATGGGAAAAACTCACCGTGGTTCAACAACAAAGTTACGAAACTACTGCGAAAGCAAAGAGAGCTTCACTGCAAGTTTAAACACAGCCAAAACCTCTCAGACAAACAGAAGGTAAACGATGTCAAAGTTAGCGTAAGGAGGGCTATGCGTGAAGCGTTCAGTGAATTCGAAAGTAAAATTCTATGTACCGACTTGACAGAAAATCCTAGGAAGTTCTGGTCTTACGTTAAATCAGTAAGTGGATCGAAACAGCATATCTAGACACTCCGGGATGATGATGGCATCGAAACAGAGGATGACACGCGTAAAGCTGAAATACTAAACACCTTTTTCCAAAGCTGTTTTACAGAGGAAGACCGCAGTGCAGTTCCTTTTCTAAATCCTCGCACAAACGAAAAAATGGCTGACATCGAAAAAAATGGCTGACATCGAAATAAGTGTCAAAGGAATAGAGAAGCAACTGAAATCACTCAACAGAGGAAAGTCCACTGGATCTGACAGGATACCAATTCGATTCTACACAGAGTACGCGAAAGAACTTGCCGCCCTTCTAACAGCCATGTACCGCAAGTCTCTAGATGAACGGAAGGTTCCAAATGATTGGAAAAGAGCACAGGTAGTCCCAGTTTTCAGGAAGGGTCGTCAAGCAGATGCACAAAACTATGGACCTATATCTCTGACATTGATGTGTTGTAGAATTTTAGAACATGTTTTTTGCTCGCGTATCATGTCATTTCTGGAAACCCAGAATCTACTCTGTAAGAATCAACATGGATTCCGGAAACAGTGATCGTTTGAGATCCAACTCACTTTATTTGTTCATGAGACCCAGAAAATATTAGATACAGGCTCCCAGGTAGACGTCATTTTCCTTGACTTCCAGAAGGCGTTCGATACAGTTCCGCACTGTCGCCTGATAAACAAAGTAAGAGCCTACGGAATATCAGACCAGCTGTGTGGCTGGATTGAAGAGTTTTTAGCAAACAGAACACAGAATGTTGTTCTCAATGGAGAGATGTCTACAGACATTAAAGTAACCTCTGGCGTGCCACAGGGGAGTGTTATGGGACCATTGCTTTCCACAATATATATAAATGACCTAGTAGATAGTGTTGCAAGCTCCATGCGGCTTTTCACTGGACTCGCATTCGGGAGGACGACGGTTCAATCCCGCGTCCGGCCATCCTGATTTAGGTTTTCCGTGATTTCCCTAAATCACTCCAGGCAAATGCCGGGATGGTTCCTCTGAAAGGGCACGGCTGACTTCCCTCCCCATCCTTCCCTAATCCGATGAGACCGATGACCACGCTGTCTGGTCTCCTTCCCCAAACCAACCAACCATGCGGCTTTTCACGGATGATGCTGTAGTATACAGAGAAGTTGCAGCATTAGAAAATTGCAGCGAAATGCAGGAAGATCTGCAGCGGATAGGCGCTTGGTGCAGGGAGTGGCAACTGACCCTTAACATAGACAAATGTAACATATTGCAGATACATAGAAAGAAGGATCCTTTATTGTATGATTATATGATAGCGGAACAAACACTGGCAGCAGTTACTTCTGTAAAATATCTGGGAGTGTGTGTGCGAACGATTTGAAGTGGAATGATCATATAAAATTAACTGTTGGTAAGGCGGGTACCAGGTTGAGATTCATTGTGAGAGTCCTTAGGAAAAGTAGTCCATCAACAAAGGAAGTGGCTTACAAAACACTCGTTCGATCTATACTTGAGTATTGCTCATCAACGTGGGATCTGTACCAGGTCGGGTTTACGGAGGATATAGAGAAGATCCAATGAACAGAGGCGCATTTCGTCACAGGGTTATTTGGTAAGCGTGATAGCATTACGGAGATGTTTAGCAAACTCAAGTGGCAGACTCTGCAAGAGAGGCACTCTGCATCGCAGTGTAGCTTGCTGTCCAGGTTTCGAGAGGGTGCATTTCTGGATGAGGTATCGAATATATTGCTTCCCCCTACTTATACCTCCCGTGGAGATCACAAACATAAAATTAGAGAGATATGAGCATGCACAGAGGATTTCCGGCAGTCGTTCTTCCCGCGAACCATACGCAACTGGTACAGGAAAGAGAGGTAATGACAGTGGCACGTAAAGTGCCCTCCGCCACACACCGTTGGTTGGCTTGCGGAGTATAAATGTAAATGTGTGGGACTGGTACCAAATAGGACTAAAAGGAAATATTGAACGTATACAGAGTTGTTGTTGTTGTGGTCTTCAGTCCTGAGACTGGTTTGGTGCAGCTCTCCATGCTACTCTATCCTGTGCAAGCCTCTTCATCTCCCAGTACCTACTGCAACCTACATCCTTCTGAATCTGCCTAGTGTATTCATCTCTTGGTCTCCCTCTACGATTTTTACCCTCCACGCTGCCCTCAAATACTAAATTGGTGATCTCTTGATGCCTCAGAACATGTCCTACCAACCGATCCCTTCTTCTGTCAAGTTGTGCCACAAACTTCTCTTCTCCCCAATCCTATTCAATACTTCCTCATTAGTTATGTGGTCTACCCATCTAATCTTCAGTATTCTTCTGTAGCACCACATTTCGAAAGCTTCTATTCTCTTCTTGTCCAAACTATTTATCGTCCATGTTTCACTTCCATACATGGCTACACTCCATACAAATACTTTCAGAAATGACTTCCTGATACTTAAATCTATACTCGATGTTAACAAATCTCTCTTCTTCAGAAACGCTTTCCTTGCCATTGCCAGTCTACATTTTATATCCTCTCTACTTCGACCATCATCAGTTATTTTGCTCCCCAAATAGCAAAACTCCTTTACTACTTTAAGTGTCTCATTTCCTAATCTAATTCCCTCAGCATCACCCGACTTAATTCGACTACATTCTGTTATCCTCGTTTTGCTTTTGTTGATGTTCATCTTATATCCTCATTTCAAGACACTGTCCATTCCATTCAAATTCTCTTCCAAGTTCTTTGCTGTCTCTGACAGAATCACAATGTCATCGGCGAACCTCAAAGTTTTTATTTCTTCTCCATGGATTTTAATACCTACTCCGAATTTTTCTTTTGTTTCCTTTACTGCTTGCTCAATATACAGATTGAATAAGATCGGGGAGAGGCTACGACCCTGTCTTACTCCCTTCCCAACCACAGCTTCCCTTTCATGTCCCTCGACTCTTATAACTGCCATCTGGTTTCTGTACAAATTGTAAATAGCCTGCCGCTCCCTGTATTTTACCCCTGCCACCTTTAGAGTTTGAAAGAGAGTATTCCAGTCAACATTGTCAAAAGCTTTCTCTAAGTCTACAAATGCTAGAAACGTAGGTTTGCCTTTCCTTATTCTTTCTTCTAAGATAAGTCGTAAGGTCAGTATTGCCTCACGTGTTCCAGTGTTTCTACGGAATCCAAACTGATCTTCCCCGAGGTCGGCTTCTACTAGTTTTTCCATTCGTCTGTAAAGAATTCGTGTTGGTATTTTGCAGCTGTGGCTTATTAAACTGACTGTTCGGTAATTTTCACATCTGTCAACACCTGCTTTCTTTGGGATTGGAATTATTATATTCTTCTTGAAGTCTGAGGGTATTTCGCCTGTTTCATACATCTTGCTCACCAGATGGTAGAGTTTTGTCATGACTGGCTCTCCCAAGGCCGTCAGTAGTTCCAATGGAATGTTGTCTACTCCCGGGGCCTTGTTTCGTCTCAGGTCTTTCAGTGCTCTGTCAAATTCTGGGAAGAGTTATCTTGGCAAATACGACATCTTTGCCGATAAACTAAAACCAAGAAGTTTTGATAACAACAACATTATACATAACTGAGAGTTTTTGTTACGAAAAGAGGAGGAAGAAACCTCAGATTTAATTCCTTTTTGCCTGCTTCATTTACTGCATTTTTATATTTTCTACTTTCATCAATTAAATTCAATATTTCTTCCGTTACCCAAGGATTTCTACTAGTCCTCGTCTTTTTACCTACTTGATCCTCTGCTGCCTTCACTACTTCATCCCTCAAAGCTACCCATTCTTCTTCTACTGTATTTCTTTCCCCCATTCCTGTCAATTGTTCCCTTATGCTCTCCCTGAAACTCTGTACAACCTCTGGTTCTTTCAGTTTATCCAGGTCCCATCTCCTTAAATTCACCCCTTTTTGCAGTTTCTTCAGTTTTAATCTACAGGTCATAACCAATAGATTGTGGTCAGAGTCCACATCTGCCCCTGGAAATGTCTTACAATTTAAAACCTGGTTCCTAAATCTCTGTCTTACCATTATATAATCTATCTGATACCTTTTAGTATCTCCAGGGTTCTTCCATGTATACAACCTTCTTTCATGGTTCTTAAACCAAGTGTTAGCTATGATTATGTTGTGCTCTGTGCAAAATTCTACCAGGCGGCTTCCTCTTTCATTTCTTAGCCCCAATCCATATTCACCTACTATGTTTCCTTCTCTCCCTTTTCCTACACTCAAATTCCAGTCACCCATGACTATTAAATTTTCGTCTCCCTTCACTATCTGAATAATTTCTTTTATTTCATCATACATTTCTTCAATTTCTTCGTCATCTGTAGCGCTAGTTGGCATATAAACTTGTACTACTGTAGTAGGTGTGGGCTTCGTATCTATCTTGGCCACAATAATGCGTTCACTATGCTGTTTGTAGTAGCTTAGCACATTCCTATTTTCCTATTCATTACTAAACCTACTCCTGCATTAGCCCTATTTGATTTTGTGTTTATAGCCCTGTAGTCACCTGACCAGAAGTCTTGTTCCTCCTGCCACCGAACTTCACTAATTCCCACTATATCTAACTTTAACCTATCCATTTCCCTTTTTAAATTTTCTAACCTACCTGCCCGATTAAGGGATCTGACATTCCACGCTCCGATCCGTAGAACGCCAGTTTTCTTTCTCCTGATAACGACATCCTCTTGAATAGTCCCCGCCCGGAGATCCGAATGGGGGACTATTTTACCTCCGGAATATTTTACCCAAGAGGAAGCCATCATCATTTAATCATACAGTAAAGCTGCATGCCCTCGGGAAAAATTACGGCTGTAGTTTCCCCTTGCTTTCAGCCATGTATACAGAATAGGGCAGCAATAATAGTAATAGGTTTGTTTGATCTGTGGGAGAGTGTTACAGGAATACTAAAGGAACTGAACTGGAAGACTCTTGAAGACAGACATGAACTACCCCGAGAACTCTAATAGCAAAGTTTGAAGAACACGAATTCATTACAGAAGAAGGATAAAGTGATAGATGCTGACCTTGGAGAAGATCAGTTTGGATTCCACAGAATTGTAGGAACATGTGAGGCACTACTGAACCAACAACATATCTTAGGAGATTGGTTAAGGAATGCCAAACCTAGTTCATAGCATTTGTGGACTTAGAGAAAACTTTGGACAATGTTGACTGGAATACTTCCTTTGAAGTTCTGAAGATTGCAGGGGCAAATATACAATGACTGAAAAGCTATTTGGGTCAAAAATACAGTGACTGAAAAGCTATTTATAACTTGAACAGAAACCAGATAGCAGTTATAATAGTCGAGGGGCATCAAAGGGAGTGAGATAGGGTTGTAGCCAATCCCCGATCTTGTTCAATCTGTACATTGAGCAGCCAGTAAAGGAAACCAAAGAAAAATTTTGAGTAGGAATTAAAGTTCAGGGAGAAGAAGTAAGAACTTTCAGTTTGCCAACAACATTGTAATTCTTTTACACACAGCAAAGGACTTGGAAGAGCAGTCAAATGGAATAGACAACACCTTGAAAGGAAGATATAAGGTGAACATCAACAAGAGCAAAACAAGGATAACGGAACGTAGTCTAATTAAGTCAGGTGATGCAGAAGGAATTAGATTAGGAAACAAAACATTAAAAGTGGCAGGCGAGTTTTGCCATCTGTGCAGCAAAATGAGGATATAAAATGTAGACTGACAATGACAAGAGAATTGTTTCTGAAGATGAGAAATTTACTAACATTGAATATAGATTCAGGTATCAGGAAGTCTTTTCTGAAAGTATTTGTTCAGAGTGTAGTCGTGTATAGAAGTGAAGCATGGACGATAAACAGTTTAGTCAAGAAGACAATAACACCTTTGGAAATGTGATGATCGACAAGAATGCTGAAAATTAGATGGCTGTATCACGTGACTAATGAGGTGGTACTGAACAGAATTTGGGAGGAAAGAAATTTGTGTCACAACATGACTAGAAGAAGGAACTGATTGATAGGATACATTCAGAGACACCAAGGGATAACCAATTTAGTACGGGAGGGAAGTGTGGGGGGTAAAAATTGTATTAGGAGACCATGATATGAATACAGTAAGCAGATTCAGAAAGGTGTAAGTTGCAGAGAGTGCCATCGAACCAGTCTTCACACTGTAGGCCATCACAACGATGACAACACAAATTGGGTTATTAATATGAGGTCTAGACCTAACCCACACAATTTTCATTTCTTCAGAGTACTGCCAGTGAGTGTACAGAGAACCTAATATTTGAAAATACAAAACAATGAAATACACTGTGTATCCAGTGCTCAAACAGTTTATGAAACATTCCACAATTACTTAATAAGTACTTTAAAAGCCCATCTTGTTCAAAAGAAATATCATAAAACAAGAAAGGGTAAATTGTGGTACACCAAAGAACTGGAGAATCTAAACAATAAGATACTACTGTTGAAGTGCCTTGGCAAAGTAAATAATTCTAATTAAATTAAGGATCTCGAAAAAACCACTAAGAAACTGTATAAGAAAGAGTTACAATTGGTGAAACAAAGATACAACAAAAATCTCATAAAAATAGTTAAAACCAATGTAAAACAGCCTGGTCAGTAATTAATACTGTTAAAGGTGAAGTCAGAAATTTTGATAAGACAGTCCCAATACCAGCAGATACATTCAACAAATATTTTGTAAGCTGTGCTGATGATATCAAAAAGTTGATCAGTAAACCCAATGTAACATATATAGGTTATCTTAAGAGAGCAAATCTAAATCACAGCAGGGCCACATCATCATTGAAACACTTCAAAGAGGTATGGCAACATGAAGTTCTTAAAATAGTCAAAGAAATGTAAAATTCATATAGTAGAGATATTTTTAATATGTCAAACAATCTATTGAAAGAAATCATACATTACATTGCAGTACCATTAACGTATTCTATAAACCTGTGTCTCATAGAAAGGGTTTTTCCTAATCCTCTCAAACTATCCAAGGTGACTCCAGTCTTTAAGAAGGGTATAAAATCATATCCTGCAAACTACAGACCAATTTCACTAATTCCAGTACTAGGTAAAGTTTTTGAAGGCATAATATATCAGCAGATGTACGAGTACCAAGAACCAAATGATATGTTAAGTGCATCACAGTTTGGCTACAGAAAAGGAAGATCAGCTATACATGACATTTTGGCAGCATTCGAGGACCATGTTCACACACAGGTAACCTTATGTGATCTGAGCAAAGCCTTTGACTGTGTTGACCACTCACATTTGCTCTCTAAACTTGAGTGTTATGGAATATGTGACAGAAGTTTAAAACTCATCAAATCATACCTCAATAAAAGGAAACAGGTGGTGAGTTCAGGAAGTCATCTGTCAAACACACTCGAGGTTCAACACGGAGTGCCGCAGGGATCTAAATTGGGACCACTTCTCTTCCTTGTACAGACAAATGACTTACCAGGAAATATAGATGTAAAGACGTATATGTATGCAGACAATACAACTTTTCTATCTGTAAACCATGTATTTGATAACCTTGTAAGTGATATGAAATTAGCAAAATAAAATGCAACATCATGGTTTAATGCAAATGGTCTACTATTAAATGAGGAAAAGACCCAGAATATGTGGTTCAGTCTATCAAAGAATACAAAAATAGAAAAACAAAAGGCAAAGTTTTTAGGTATCATACTTGACAACAGTCTAACATGGAACTCTCATGTTGATCACAAAGTGGTTAGGTTGTCAAGAGATATATTTGTTGAAGAGACTGATGTGTTGTGTGACATTTGAGTACGTAAGGACAACATACTTTGCCTTTTTTTCAATCTGTTTTAAGGTATGGGTTAATATTCTGGGGAAACAGCAGAAAAATAAATGAAATTATGGTGATCCAGAAGAAAGCAATCAGAGTAATGGCTAAGGTAGATAATAGGACACATTGTAAATCACTGTTCATTAAATATAGAATTTTAACAGTTATTAATTTATATATTCTTGACAGGGTTAACTACATACTTGCTGAACTACCTAATTTAAGTGCAACAAATCAAAGGCATGACTACTATACAAGAACCTGTACTTCTCTGCTGTTGCCACAAAACAGATTAGCTAAAACTACCAATAGTCATAAGCATACGGCAATTAAAATATATAACAAATTGTCTAAGAATGCGTCAATCAAGCCTGACAAATTATTTAAAGAAAATGTACATAACTTCATGTTAACTAATCCATTCTATTCATTAGAAGAATTTTTAGAAATGCCTAATATCAACTTAAATATGTAAAAATTTATTTTGTAAAATTAATAGGTTAGTGAACAGACGAAGTCTATTGCATGTAATAATGCTGAATTACCAATAAAAACTCTGAATCTGCTAAATTCAGATTAGCCTTTTTATTGCAAGGAGATACATAATAAAGTTGATTGTCAAACAAAAACTACCACAGAAAATGATTATTTTTGGGTACAATAAATTCAAAAGCATTACCACATTTTAGATTCACTGCTGGCCATTAAAATTCCTACACCTCGAAGGGAGCATAAAACAAATGTCAAACTGGCATGACATGTACTCGGATAGGCAAATAATTTGCATTTCAATGCAACCGTACAAGACAGACATAAATAATGTTGTCTATTAACCTGAGTACAAGGACAGAGTGTTTCTTACTCACGAATTTGATACAAACGTCAGTTTTGTTTATGAGAAGGTTTCCTCTTATATAAAGTAGTACTATCTGTTCAAAAGTGGCACAGCCATAACCTGTCGGGACTGCAGTTCACCGTTTTGCGATATTGGTGCTCACGTCGATCAGGGCCCCTGACAGTTGTGCACATATAAATATGACGGATTCAGGAGGGCCACACTCAACCAAATGTGCAATCTCGGCAGCCCTGCACAACAGGTTCGTGGAAGGAGGGGTTCCGTGTTCGCTCATTCGGGTTGTGTGATGCACCTCAATTGAGGAAACAGGCTCGTTCACAGCACGATGAGTACCCGCACAGGCAGTGCACTGGCATCTGCAGCACCACGGGGTGTCAGTACAGCAGCCTCTGTCGAGGCTCACTCAGTAGACAATGGCAGGTTGCATTTACCTGGATGTGGAGGCTACGGAGTGAACGGACATTGCCAGACTGGATTCATCCCTGTCAGAGGCATCGACGGTACGTTGGAGTGGTGTGCCGTATCACAATCACCTCTGGATCACGTACCTGGTAAGCCAGTAATTTTGCAGTAGATGTTACATTTCTCACATGTTAAGGCCAGTGGCTGTACCCTATGTTCGAGGTAGCCGTACCCTATGTCCGACATCTCTGTGAGGTTAACTTTCGAGAATATAATGAGAGGGCGCACGTTACTGGTGCTGTCCCCACTCACCTTGATAAAAGACCGTGTCCGACTGTCTGCTCGGTGAGCTCATTCTCCAGATCTTCGTGCTTTTGAAATGAGCATGCTGCCGTGTGGTGTACACTGCCACTAGCTGACCACTACAACTGACACAGGTGGCATGTATCTGTCATCCTCACTCTGAGCCCAGTCGAGTTAGAGCTGTTGTCAATGCTGGACGTGGCAGTTCTGTGTCCTAAATTTCGGACCCCTTGCATCTCCAAACTGGCTTGAAATTCAATCGTGCAGTCCTTCTACTATACTGTATATGTGCAATAAGTTGTTATTTGTTGTCCATCCTGCTGTTGTAATTTTAATGGCCAACAGTGCACATACTGCATGCCCTATTTTTCTGGTAAAAAAAATATAAACAAGCAAGAGACGTAATAGGTTGACTAACCTCAATAAAAAGTCATACCTATTAATAAAAAGTACAGCATTACTCCACAACAGATTGCCGATTTTTACAGGCACAACTATATTCACTGTAATACTTTACTAAATAAAAATACACTTACCCTGTATGGCACTGATTTTGTGTAGCCTGTATTTGGATGCATAAGTGGAGGAAAAGCATCATGCTCAACTACAGTCTCAACAAGTTTTGAGGGAGGATCTGTATCGACAACAGGTAAGTTTGGTGCAGGCAAATAACAACGACGAGTGGAGAGCGTGTCTCTTGTCAGCTTATTTCCAATCATCTTTTGTTCGAAGAAGTAGCCAGAGATATTAGCCCATCGAAAATATATTTCCTGAAAATCAAAAAAATACTGCTAAATAAGGGTTCCAAGAACTAATCACTTAAAAAGTGGGCTATTAAAAACAGCAAGAATTACAGTTCATTTTCTTTAAACAGTAACTTTTTTCATTGCTGACAGATAGACCCAATATAAAAGTCAGCGTAATTAAGGCAGACAATTTATTTTGATTCTGTAAAGCATATATGAGAAAATGGCAGCTTATGCATATATAAATTGGTAATATCTCTTACTTTAAAGTAGTTTCCAACGAATGCCTCAGTAGCTGTGCAGTCAGTGCAGCAGATTTCTAACCAAAGAGGCCCAGATTCAATTCCGAGCCAGGTGCAAGATTTCCCCCACTCGGGGATTGTGTGTTGTGTTGTGTTGTATCGCCATATATTGAGATGGCTGTATGGGCATGCCCCAAAAGCCAATAAATAAATTTAAAAATGTAGTTTCCAATGATGTTTTGGTCCTATTTAGGAGATAAGTTAAATTAAAATAGGTTTCACAAGAGAACGTATTATCTGAAGGGGAAACAGTGACTGTTGATATTAAGTTTGTAGGACAGCCTCAGGTCACAAGCAATAGTGTTGTCATTTTAAAATAAAAAAAATATTGATTTCCGTTTGTGGCTGTCCTATAAACATAAAATAGGTTTTCTTGTAGAATATCTGTACGTCTAAGTACTGAGATGCCAGAAATCAAAATAAAAAAAGAGTCATAACAATGGAGATTACTACAGAATAATCTTGGAGGTTGTTATCATTCAGATGAACATTCTGGGAGGTAGAAAGACAAGTCATGTAGTGGAGATCAGTTAGTTTGAGATCCATTGAATAATTTTCAAGGAAAATTTGGGTGTTCCTCCTGTAGTCACTTTCAGAATATAATGACAAGTAGGTAGTAAATACAAAGTCATTGTGCTCTTCACGATAAACATGTGCTCCACCAAAAATAAATGTGAGAAATCTTTTTCTGGACATTTTGAACTCAAATCAGTCAAACTTTAGCACAGTTCATATTAACAATCTGTAATTCATAAATGGGTCAATGCATGGAGCACAGTAACCTAACAGAAAACAGCATTCTTACTAACCTTCGAGCACTAGCTCATTTTCCAGCAACAGTATACACATTCACACATAACTGTTATAGGTGAGTAGTTATCTTTCGCTTATTTTACGTATTGCCCCACACAGAAATTTCCATTATTCTCATGTAGTTAATGAATACATTTCAGGGAAGCATTCTATTCCATTTATTGCCTTTTGGTGAGTGAAGTGTTTCCATGGAAAATTGTCTCTGAGAAGATTTACTGAGCTATTGCGTTAACTGATTACTTTTATTACCACAATATACAAACATTCTGAAATAAATACCTAACAGCATTCTCTGAAATCAGTTAAGTTACATAAACATGAAGAACATACACCTGAAACAGTAGTCAGATAAGGAGATCTCATGTCTTTTGAAGGTGGCACCAATCGGAGTGCTAGAAGTAAACTGCTCTAGCAACAGTGAAGTTAAAAGTAGTAGTAACTGCAGTTATGTAAGTCAGGAATGACATCCAGTACAAATTTTGTAAATGATTTTTACATGAAAACTGCTTTAAAATTAATGTAATACTGGTAACTGTGAACTACTTGTGGTCAAGTGGGCCATGTGAAAGAAATTATTTAGAAATCATGAAGAATTACACTGCACACAAAGTACAAACATAAATGATTAAAAATTTATGTCTTAGAATGTAGAAATGGATTTCTATTACAAATCACATATGAATGTAGACTCTCAAGAACAAACATGAAATTTATGAAGGACAGTTCTGAAGCCATTAAAAATACAAATACAGTGTAAAATCTATGGATGCACAAGCATTTCAAAATTTGAGTCAAACTCAATCAAGATCAAAAAGATGGAAAATAATATTCAAACAATGGAAAACCCAGGATGGAATACTGACAGTATTATGATAAGAATAGATTGCTACTCAACATACAGCGCAGATGTTGAGTGGCAGCAGACATAATGAAAAGACTGCTAAACATGTAAGCTTTCGCCCCAAAAAGACAACACACACACACACACACACACACACACACACACACACACACATTCATGCAACTGAGCTGTGTTTTTGTGAATATATATATATATATGTGTGTGTGTGTGTGTGTGTGTGTGTGTGTGTGTGTGTTGCCTATATCAGAAAGAGACCTTCTGGCCAAAAATTTAATGTATTTAGTAGGCTTTTTTGTCATGCCTGCCTGTGACTCAACATCTCAGCTAGAGGGTGACTAACAACCCATCCTTTTCATAATAACGTCTAAAGAATATTCATAAATGTAAGTTTGTAGGTTTTCATGGCCAGTATCAATTTGAATAAAATCATTTTGAGTTTTAATTTGCATCATTATGAAACATCAAAACAACTAAAATGCTGATGTTTCAACCGAGTTTGCACTGGCCCTTTGCAGGTGACTAACTTCTTGATTTTGGGGATAGATCTTCCCTTACACACTGTAAGTAATTAAGTAGATAAACAAATCTACTCACCAAGCAGTGGCAGGAGAACAAACGTACAAAATGTATTACAGTTTGCAAGCTTTTGGAACCAGTGGCTCCTTCTTCTGGCAAAAGGGTTGAAGGGGAAGGAAGAGGGGTGAAGGAAAAGGATTGGTGAGTTTTAGGAAAAGGTATAGAATTCAGAAAAGTCACCCACAATACCGGGTCCGGGGAGATTTATCACACGGGATGAGAAGGAAAGACTGAGTATTGGGGATTGCAATGCACAGATTTGAAAACTTAAGACCTTAAAGGTGGAAGATAGGGTAATATGCAAGACAGTGACCATGCTACAACATGCACACCTTAATAAGAATGAAAAACTTACATGTGTTGCTTCCAATAGAGGTGGCAGGGAGACAGTGAAAAATAGACAGGTCAGAAAATGATATATGTAGAAAACTAAAAGAAAGTGAAGAAAGGAATAATTACTGTGATGAAATTCTGAAACAAAATGTAGAAAACAGATGACAGTTTGAGCAAGATAAATGACAACAAAGACACAAAAGGGAATGATGACCACATGGGTTATCTTGTTCACATTGTCGTTTAGCTTAAGCAGTGTGTATTTAGTTAGACTATGTACAGCAATTTAATATTCTATGTAAATCACACATCACACAATTTGTCCCACCCATAACCATATGACATACCATGTATATTGTCAAGAATTGGTGCAACTTTCTCATAGCTACATGTTTCTTTAAAAGAAAAATGTAAATTTAATCTGAATGTGGTTTGGCTGAATTGTGGCCACTAACAGAGCAGAATTACTGTTTTGATGTCAAAATTGTTCAGTTCCATGTCAATTTCTTGTCGCACCCATAACGCTGGTTTTATTTATTATATTGCACACAATTCAATATGTATATCTGAATTTGTTAGAATTAAAGAGAGTCGTTTTGTTGCTCAAAACAGTAATTTGGTGTCAAATAACTTATGATTCTTAAACGTAAAACAAAAATACTAGTACAAACTAGTATAAATGTCCCACCCAAAATTGCACCTTGCCCTCCAAACCACCATAAGATCATAGTCAAATTTAATGACACTCTCAAACCTGTATCCCTACTCCAAGGTTCCTATCCTTGTAATCATTCCCAGAATACGACTTTCCCCATGCACTCACTCATTACTTTGTATTCCAGCCCTGAAGCAACACAATGTTTTAACTAACCTGTGTCCACTGCACAGTGTTTTATATAGGTATGTGCAACACTAGACTGGCTGAGTATGTGGATGGGCACAGAAGAACTATCTACCTTGGAAACTCCAAAAAATTGCTCTCTGACACGTTACTCCATCCGACATGCTCCTGGGCTTAATGTCCATTAACACATGGACAGCAATCGGTGTTGGCAGGAGATTCTTAGGCAAGCCAGAATCTTTTCTTTTGTATCCACCAAAGAAGTGTGTGTGTGTGTGTGTGTGTGTGTGTGTGTGTGTGTGTATGTGTGTGTGTGTGTGTGTGTGTGTGTGTACTGAAACTGAGGTAAGCAGAGCAAATGTAGGAATAGTTTTTGAACGTTGCTTTACTATGGAAAATACAGCTGTACTGCCCCAGATTATTTCTCGCACCACTGCAAAAATTACTGCTATAGATATTACGTGTATTGATGTTGCCAACTGAAATCACTAAGATTAGGTTGCTGGGCCTGATGGAATCCCTGCCTTACTCTACACAGAGTTAATGTTATTTCACCATAATATACATAGTCCCTCCCTCCCGCCTACCACCCACCCCCACAAAAAATTAAATGCCCATTGATTCGAAGAAAGCACAAATTACAACTGTCCAAACGATGGATAACAGAAATGATCCACAAAACTGTCATCTGATATCCATCTGTTACAGGATCCTGAACATATCCTGAGCTGAAACATAATGAAATACGTTGAACAGAATGGCCTACTTCATGCAAAACAGGATGAATGTCATAAACACTGATATGCAAAACCTGACTTGCACTTCTCTCGCCATAGATCAAGACAATCAGTTGCATTCAATACTTCTTACTTCTGAAATGTATTTGACTCAGTACCACGCAAACAATTATTAACAAGTGTATTACATTTGTGACTGGATTGGGAATGTCTTGGTATGTCAGACACAGCATGTCATCTTGGATGGAAAGTGGAAATAACTTCATGCACGTCCCCGGCAAGTATGTTGGGATCCTAAGTGTTCATATATTATATTAGTGACCTGGCAGACAATATTAATAGTAACTTCAGACTTTCTGCAGATGATTCTGTTACCTTTACGATAATAGTTGCACAAACATCCAGACAGATCTTGATAAGATTTATAAATGGTGTGACAGATGTCAGCTTGTTTTAAATGTTCAAAAACATAAAAATGATGCATTTCACAATATATTTTCCCATGATAACAGTTCTGACGATTCACAATTAGAGTCACTCAACTAATGCAAATACCTGTATGTAGAAGTTTGTAGGGATTTCAAATGGAATGATCATATAGACTCAGTCATAAGTAACACAGGTGACAGAATTTGGTTTGCTAGCAGGAGACTGGGAAAATGCAGCCAGTCTGCAATTGACTGCTTACAAATCATTTTTGTGCTCCACTTAAGAATATTATTCAAATGTGTGGGACCCCATACCAAACATGATTAACAGTAGATATTGAACATACACAAAGAAGAACAGGAGGAATGGTCAGAGGTTTGTTTGGCTCATGGTACACTTCCATAGAAATATTGAAAATGCTGAGTTGATCGAAATTGAAGGTAGATGCCAATCATTCCATAGCAAAGTTTCAACAGTCATTATTATGTGAAGATCTAGAGATATTTATCACCATCCTAGTTACCACTCCTGTAGGGGCTTTGAAGACAACAGACTAATTACAACAAGAAAAAGAGGCATTTAAGCACTCTTCCAATATTCCATATGAGATTGGAATGGGAAGTACCCCAAATGTGTGGTATTGATCACTCCTCACAGTAGTTCACAGAGCATGTGTGTAGATGGAGATCTTGGAATTCTTACACTCACTCCCTAATACATTTACTTCTTAATGGTTTTTGCTGCTGAAAATAAAAATCAATTTCAGATGAGGTAGGATATTACAGTCACAGCAAACAACAAATATGTTCATGTAGACCTTGCCTCCTCCTCCCCCGCAAGACTTCAGAGTGGAGCTATGTACTCCAATACAACGATTTTCAAAATCAAAGATACTGTAAGATTTCATAATATCTACCAACTCAGGAGAAAATTAAAAACTTACCACATGAGCCACTCTCTCCACACATTACCAATATCAGTATTCAATAACTTAAAATCTGAATTATCTGCATGGCAATCTGAAGTGTAAAAGTAGTTTTTAAATTACTGGTACCCATGCTGACACTGGCAAGCTGAAGTGTAAAAGTTGTTTTTAAATTGCTGGTACTCATGCTGACACTAACTGCATGTGGTATGCAGAAGGTATGTACGGTACACAGGTCTCTGTATAGATAAGTATATCTTTAAAAAATACTACTTTATGAAAGTAAATATTAATCTAACAATAGGAGGTAACAGGCAACTGGGGAAGCAACAGTTTTTCAAAGTATTTGCAGCTATATTTCCAACTTGCTACATAAATTTAATTTGAATTTGGTCAAATATATATCATTAAACAATATAGTGACTGTTTACGACTAATTTTCTATGATGTTCTTTGCTTTTGTTAATTTGTACCTCTTCTCGTTCCCCATCCTTCAACATTCTCCTTGCGACCGGTAAGACAACGAGTATGGTACTGGATGTGAACTGAATAGGCTTACATACCGTAATACAAGTACATCCTTACTGAATTACTTGTGTAAAAAACATCAACGGTACGTATTGTATATTGTTGCAGGGACCAGTAATAGTAACAGTGTCTCTTCACACGTCGTATAATAATACGAAATGCATGTTGTATTGAATGGGGCAAATTATAACTGGTCTGCTGTTATTACATAGAATGAAAATCGCGAAAACTCTGGTCGTAAAAACTGCCACGTTTGACATAGTTCCTCTCCTAGACCTATATTTAATAGTTGATGGCGTCTGCACACTATTTCTAAATGTATTCGTATACTTACTGCAAAAATAAAGCAGTTGGTCAAAGAAAAATGATTCTTCACAAATGCGCATTAAAAAGGTGTATCAAATATTTCGAAGACATACTGTTTACTAAGTAACATGGCAACACAGACGTCGCGTCAACAAATCCATTGATGGAACAGTGCAGCAAATGTTTCTCCTCATTTACAGCGTTATAAGCGCACACACATACTTAACAATCGCGAATGGTTGGCACACGTGATATTACGCCTGTATGACTGCAACATAGAATACAAAACTACGTTCAATCAGTGTGTGCTCTCACTATCATTCGTCAATCGAAGAACTATCTTGGGTTAACTTTTGATTGACAGATGGTATAAAGTCAAATCGCTCCCAAAATAACATGTAGCGTAGCCATATTTTGTACGGCTGTAACCTGCATTTCTTCTCTATTCCTCTGCATCAAACCTACCACCAGTAACTTAATTGAGATACAGACCAATTAAGAGCGTGAATATCAGACTCTAAAATATATTTCGCTGTCAGGTTGAACTCTGGCTTGTACAATATACAATATAGGCTACATGCGTTTTATGAGTAGATTTCTTCATTAAAGAATTCTGTTCCCGAATATCGCGCCCAAGAGACGAGACAATTACTTTTATTCGCAAGATAATGTAGACCGGCTGTTAAAATGGGTTACTTCCACACTTTCTTCCTATATAACTGATACTACTTGTGAAATTAGTGAAATTGCATCAGAGACTAGATTTTTTTTTAAGGAAAAGTGAACAGTAAACGTTTCTACATGAGAGAAGCGGTCCCACTATCGCTGATTGTACCTGTTAAAAAGACTAGTTATGCTCTTCTCTTAGATTAAATTTACACAGCTGCATCACACAAAAGGCGGAGATTCAGATCAGAATCTGTATTATACTCAAGCTCATAAATACACAGTACCATACGCATTACCAGTATACGGTACCAGTACTTCCCTGATGGTTACAGAAATTTTCTTTTGTGCTTGTTGATGACTCTGTATGCTTTATAAATGTTTTTATTCCATCACTCAACGTATTCAGACTCCAGTCATAACAGTTTTACATGTCTCTCCTCTGTTTAGAGGATTTTTAAATTTTTGCGTGCCGGTATTTGAAATGCCCGCTATTTCCTGCGTAAACCAGTTTTGGTTTCATATAAATACGAAAATTTTTTCGTGAGGTATCATGGTTTTCCTGACGCTCTTAGCATCTAAACGCCACGCCTTCGTTTTTGCACCCCGCAGAGTTAACGCACAGATTTCTTTCATTCCTTGTACGGTACCGATATTTCCTGCTTCTATTATTTTATCGTGTCAGGTTTCCTACTCTCTATCTAGCATCTACACTCATAATCCCGATCGTGTTTTTACTTCTTTCGAGCACTTTTGATTGTGCGAGTGAAGTAAGTGTTGATTTGTATTTCCTCTGGATTCGCACGGTTTCATAAAAATGCCACGAATAAAGATATTCTCGCCTAAATTAAAATTCACATAAAATAAATATGTACATGTAAATGAGGTTACTGGGTCAAAGGAACCAAAAATATTACACTACAGCCTGGTTTAGACGACGACACTAGCTGCAGGCAACTGCGTTACCAGCCACTGCGCATGCGTCCCGTGCGGTTGCGCAACTCGTCGGTGAAACTAAACAGTTTCGGCGTGTTCCAACTTTGGCGACACTAGTTGCGTGTGTTTTGAGGTTATGTGTGTTCGTCGAGTGTAGACAAACTGAAATATGAAGTGGGGAACGGAGAATAATGTTCGCTTTTTGAATATCTATGCTTTGTGTAGGTGTTTTTGGGTTTTCAGTGATGCTGATTACAAAAAATAAGCAACATATTGCTGCTCCTGAGACCGTCATCTGCGATCAGAACATAGATAGTTTGACAATATCTGAGTTGCAGGGTAAAATTTATTGATTTAGGAGCACATATACAACTAAATTAAGAAAAATACAAGCAAAGGTAATTCTAGCTGTAGAAATACTCTTGTCTACAAGACTAAAATTCCATCGTTCGAGTTAGTTGGCCCACTTTTTTTTAAAGGAATATTGTTGACAGTAGGGAAGGCTACACAAATCAAGAAGCTACATTCTTTATTCAATATTCATCTATTTGAAACGTCGCAGCAGTGATCCCCATTCACAAATGTTTGAATTTTGAAATATTGCCACTGTACAGATCTATCTTCAAGAGAGTAGTTTGCAAATCATTATCTTCTTAATGCGGCCTGCTTCGAATAATTACTGCTGTTAATGTTAATAATTATTACTGTCAGTAATTATTGGTGTTAATGAAAAAGTGTCATCACCAACTAAAACCGCATCTTAGAGCATGCCAAGTTTTCTCGATTGTAATGCATGCAGTGTGATATGTAATTTCAGTTCTGCCGACAGTGCTTCATGCATTGCAATTTCTTTATTCCTTATCGCACGATTATTTAGAAGAAACGTTAACAGTTCTGGTGACATTCTAAGATAATTAAAAGATCTTCTTGTGTCTTCCATTACAAATTATTTCAGCAAGGATGCTGAGCAACCGAGCTGACGTATTTTCTTCATCCAGTCACAAATCCAAACACGTTTCTTATTTTTTCTTATGCAGCGATTCTACGGAACAAGCTTTCAACTCCATCACAACTCCGACGTGCAGCCGTCAAAACTTTCATTTCAGACACGACTAACTTTCATTTCAGACACGATTCAGGAACCCACAAAACGACGAAGCTGAAGTATATACTGGTTTCACCGTGTCTACAGTCAAACATGAAACCATTTACGTGCAACTCATTCCACGCATAACGAGTGGCGCAACCCAATGTCGCCGTGTAAACTAGGCATAAAGACAGTCAGCACCTCAAGAAAGAAACCGCAGTGTCTTCGAGGAGTTTCCTCCCAGTCAGCTTGTGGAGATGAACATGCATTTGGAAATATTGTGGTTAACTGTAGTATGTTCTGTGATTTCATTTCCAAAAATACTGTGGGCAGACTATGTGGTGGTATCATATGCTTGGGAGAGAATCAGTGTCATAGCAAAGGGATTGTGTCAAACCTGACTTCGAGCTGTACAAAATGTGGTGCAGTTGCTATAACAATGACATAGAAATGGCAAATAGTAATTTGTATTGGAATAACACAAGACTAGTTTATGGCCTCAGATCTACTGGGAAAGGGATGGAGGCGAGTTAATTCTTGTGTACATTACTTGATGTTTCAAATCCACCTACAATAAAGTTATTGCAACTGCTGTCGCTGAAGTCTGTAACATTTCAATGAAGCAAGCAGGTGAAGAAGCACTCAAGGAAAGTGATGGCAGTGAAAGTGGTGATATTTGTTAATGTTTTGCTGGTAGCTGGCAAGAACGAGCCCACACTTCATTAAATGATGTTGTGACTGCTACATCATTTGATATAGGCAAGGTAATTGATGTAGAGATTATAAGCAAATACTGTAAAACTCGTGGCAGTGAAACTGAAACAGTGGATGAACATAAATCTCAGTTGAATTATACTGGTCCAAGTGGTAGGATGGAAGTAGCAGGAGTTTTCAGGATTTCTAGTCGTTCAGTGACAAACAGAGCTGTCACGCAGACACAGTATTTAGGGGACAGTGGCTGCAAGGCTTATGACTCGATTTGTTAAGAACAACCCTCTAGTCCTAATGTCACAGTTTATAAATAAAAACGCATTGGGAGTGTCCAGGAGAGAATGGGGTCCAGGTTGAGAAGAGTATTAAAAGAGAAGTCAAACATAGTGGTGGAAGGAGGTAAGAAGATAGGTGGTAAAGATATTGTGATAAATGTTGAAATAAATATATTACAGAATTATTATGGCTTGGCCATAAGAAGAAGCGCTGCGAATTTAGAAAACATGAAAAAAGCTGCTTGGACAGTCTTTTTCCATAAGCTTCCCACAAGTGAAACTCCTCAGCACTGTCTTTGCCTGAATGATCCTGAAATTTGGACAAGTACAGGACCAGTGCAACATATAAAAAGAAACATTTTTTACCTACAGGAGTAATGAATGAAATTAAATCTATATTTAGAGATCTTTGTAAATTACTTTGTTGAAGTAATATCTCTATGGGAAAACGCAAAATTTAAAGAGATGCGTGAATACTCTCTTTTGGATATGGTTACTGAAACCTGTATTTGTTCAAACTATAACTCTCAAATATGGTTTTTAAGATGCTGTTTTATGCTTCAGTGATGGAGTAACAAGGAAACTGGATGTTTTGGAATTATTGGGCATAAAATCTGGTGGAAATACTGCAAAATCGTTGGTGCAAATTGGTAAAAAATAGAGTCTGCAAAGCAGAAATTACTAATTTAAAATGCACAAAAGAAGCCAGATAGAAAAGAAGAGGGACCAAGAGAAGGGAAGGAGATCAGTATAATTTAGTGGTAAGTGTACTAAAATTGAAATACAAAACTTTAAATTCATTTTTCTCAAAAGTACTTTTTTTTACTTTCAGATACCACTATTTTCTAAACTAACTGGGTTGGGAATAAGAAATTAGCTCAATCTGTACTGAGGATGGTAATAAGTTATTACTAGTAAACTGAGAACCACCGACCCAGCATACTGTGTTTCATAATAATTAATGTATTCATAAAAGCGAAAGAATTTTAAAAAATCTTTAAATCCATAAGAGGTATTTTGTTCATTTTAGTTGTAAATGTAAGCCTATATGTTATATGCATTCAGTAAATATTTCACTCTTTTAACACTTATAGTTCTTTTGAAAAGTGTACCTGGTAAAAGGGTGAGACAGCAGTGGCAGAATAGGCATAAAAATTAAATTCCATCTCCCCTTAAATTCCATTCCCATTCACCCTACTGTTACTTGAAGGTCAAGATTCATTTCTATCAGGTTACCTTTAAAACAAGACTTGCAGAAGTTCTTGAGGTTAATGTTTTAGTGTTTCTATATAATAGCCACAACAGTGTAATCAGATCGACTTAAAAATCTACTACAAAAGATAGAAACCAGTGATTTTCATAGTATAAACACATGACTACACTCATCTGGCTTCAGACAACACCTGGCTGTGCATGTTCTACCATTCTGAAAAAGCTGCTAAACATGTGTTATGCTTGCCAACTCCCATAACGCTTACTCGTTCTCATTTCAGTTGCATTCTTTGTAATTTTTTGTTTACATTGTTTTATATTTACTGTTGGAATTTACTAATTTTTTATGTAGTTTCTGCTATTAAAGAGACGAATAAAGTAAGCAGGCTCAAAATGATTTAGGTTGGAGTAATTATTCAGAGATAAAGAGGTGTGCACAGGATACAACAGTGTAGAGAGCTGTATAAAAGCAGTCTTCAGACTGAAGGTCACATCAACAGCACTGCTATGGTGACGACTGAAACTGGTTAAATATTCTGCTATTCCTTTTCCATTACGTTAGTCTTAAAGAAACGAGACTCTCCATAAAGTAAATACACGGTAAAGGTAGTATACCTAAGCTCTTAGACAGTCGTTTCTAGACACGGTAGTTTCTAGATTTTCATTCTTATGATTCCAATGACCTTTTCTTTGTTCTGAAAACTCGCTTAGCTGCAACCAGATTACACCAGAATATGACCCAGTATATAAGGTGGAAAAGACAGTAGGCATAAGAGGTACTCTTAATAGTTTTTTCTTTTCTTTTTTTTTTTTTTTTTTTACATAACATTGAAGCTGATACTGTTTAAATTTTCCATCACACATTCAGTGATGGAGTTAATAATTATGTTCAGTCACACTTCTAGTCACACACCCAAATCTCAAATTGACATGGTAGGCACACTTTCAGCTGCCATAAAGCAAGCTATTAAAAGTAGTTTCATTCTTCACAAATTAGGAACCGTTATAAGTGAAAAACATTTGCTTATACACTACATTTTCTTCTATTAATACTCTCTTCTTTTTATTAGCCTCTGTGGAAACTATGTTAGACACTAACTGTATTCCTGTGATAAGAGAAAACGACCAGACGTGTCAATGGAATATTGAAATATGTGATTGAATCATATTGACCATTGTTCTCAGTGATTTACAACATTAACTGTATTACCATTGTACACTAAAAATGCCTTATTCCAAAAGTTGGGTGAGTCATTACCACAAAAATGTGACGTAGACAGTCATGGCCATATATATTAAACCGTAATAGTTTTAATTTCACTGGGATGAAGATGTCAATAAACCTTTACCGGTGATACAGACACGTAGGAAATTACGAGAGTTTCATGTCATACAGCAAGCACTAAAAGAGAAGTGTTTATGAAATTTGAAGGTTTTTTACTTGGTTTAGACAGGAATTATACAACATTAACATAATTTCTTTGTATACAGTAATAATTGTATTTAAAATATCTGTAGAAATATATTTAAAGTAATCCCCAATGTGCCAGTAGCATATGGTATAGTCTTGTACTAATGTTGCAAGATAAGCTTCAATACTGTATTCAATTCTCAACATTTAATGCACATTGGTAATTAACTTGACTACATACATCACAACAAATGTTGATACTGTATACTCTTTAGTTTACGGGCCAATTCGCACTGGCTGTCACATCATTTTGTGTCATGTCCTGTTCCAACAAAACATTCTGCATCGAATTTCAAATGGCGGCAGAAACATTGGCCGTCCCATCCCATCACATCATGTCATGGTGCAGTCAAAGTTTCTCAGGAAGAAAGTTTGGACATTTGATGTCATCTATCTGTTGTTGATCATGTGACATCCAAGCTCATTTCCTCCTGATACAAAGACGGGTCTCCATATTTCATTTTGTTGTGGTTTTTGTGGTTGATATCAATTATTTGTTGTTTGATATAAATTGTTTTGTTTCATTCTTTCTTTTGTTAAAATTTGTAATAAATGACGAAAGGTTAACTGAAACAGTGAGATAGCAATCTGAACTGCACAACATGAGTGTACTAAATCATGTGCCCTCTACTGCATTTATAAATTTTATTTAACATTTCAGGACTGTGTTTATTATTTTACTATGAAATGGGTGCAACTTGAAGTGAGAAAACAGCTGTGAATAGAAGCAGGTTGATTAATAGGTGGAGCTTATTTTTATGTTGTGAGACATTTGTACTGTTTCAAAAAGAAGTGGACTGAAACCCTCAGACACTGAAACTCATTTGCTTAAATATGTGTTCATGGCAAGCTTGTTTATTGTTAAGTAGCTCTCTGGATTGTGTGTAAATTAGCTTTGCAAGCCTCAGTGGTCAGTATGTATGTGGGTTCACTAGCCATTCCCAGTACAAATATGGAATTTGAATTTTTAAAAGCCAAATACAAGATGTAAAGAAAACCTATAAATCTTGAAGGAAGAGGAGTTGATGAATCTATGATTATTCCACAAAAATTTGCACTGGACTAGCAGCTAAACT
Organism: Schistocerca nitens; assembly: GCF_023898315.1. Classification (NCBI taxonomy): domain Eukaryota; kingdom Metazoa; phylum Arthropoda; class Insecta; order Orthoptera; family Acrididae; genus Schistocerca; species Schistocerca nitens. The sequence continues at coordinate 1,182,737,974 of NC_064615.1, read as the reverse complement.
AAAACTTTAAAACAAATCAATTGTTCATGGAATGTGATGAGAACTAAAATGGCTCTGAGCACTATGGGACTCAACTTCTGAGGTCATTAGTCCCCTAGAACTTAGAACTAGTTAAACCTAACTAACCTAAGGACAGCACAAACATCCATGCCCGAGGCAGGATTCGAACCTGCGACCGTAGCGGTCCTGCGGTTCCAGACTGCAGCGCCTTTAACCGCACGGCCATTTCGGCCGGCTGTGATGAGAACTCGTAACACTGTGTTCCTTTAAGCAATTCTGGTTGCAAATCGATGTAACAAATGAAAAAAATTCATGCTTCGACTTTCTAAAATATAAAATGCAGATTCCTCTTCCTAATGCCCCTTGTACAGTGTGTGAAATTCCCCTTCTGCACCACGTAATGACATTTTTTGGTCCCACATTACTATTTTGTGCTGTTTTGCACTTCTGTCTTACTTATGTAATATACAAGCTATCCCTGCAAGCTGGAAACCATTTGAGTCCAATAAATGTCATTTTAATTCAGAGGTGTACTCCACCATCCGTGTACATAAGCTACCACGTTGTGTATGTACACGAAGCACATAAAAATAGTCGAAAATCATCTTGCAAAGATCGCAGTCTTGCGAAACAACAGCTGAGGACAGCATTGCGAGCTTAGATCACATGATTTCAATTAACTTCATATGCCCTGACGTAATGGACAGTGCGAATACACCTTGACATGACGGATCTATGACATGACAGTGCCAATGTGGATTGCCCTTACTTCTACAACGAGTTCACACAGATGTGTTACAACAAAACTGACAAAAGCACGGCCTCTTTCAGTCAAGCGAAAGTTCTTAAGTGTAACGAAATGTAATTAGCGTCATATTTTCAAAAAAAAAAAGGTTCAAATGGCTCTGAGCACTATGGGACTTACCATCTGAGGTCATCAGTCCTCTAGAACTTAGGACTACTTAAACCTAACTAACCTAAGGACATCACACACATCCATGCCCGAGGCAGAATTTGAACCTGTGACCGTAGCCAGTCGCGGGGTTCCGGACTGAAGCGCCTAGCCGGCCGCGGTGGTCTCGCGGTTCTAGGCGCGCAGTCCGGAACCGTGCGACTGCTACGGTCGCAGGTTCGAATCCTGCCTCGGGCATGGATGTGTGTGATGTCCTTAGGTTAGTTAGGTTTAAGTAGTTCTAAGTTCTAGGGGACTGATGACCACAGCAGTTGAGTCCCATAGTGCTCAGAGCCATTTGAACCATTTTTTTTTGAAGCGCCTAGAACCGCACGGGCACCAGGCCGGCGTCATATTTTCCCCTTCACCAGCAGTCAGCCATTATAGTATACGCACTAATTTGTGTAATGCGTAGAAATAACCGAGGGGTCAAAATGACGAAAAGTACACGAATTTTATAGCTACGAATATGCAGTCGTATTCTACTAGAACATAGAGTTCTGTGTCAGCAGTTCACCTGTTTTTGCAGCCAGACATATATAGCAGCTAGTCATGTGATGCTGGTTTCCAATAGTAAATGTCAGGCCAGGCAGCCAGGCGTTTTACTGGCGCAAGACACTCCGCACAAACACTGTGGGTCACTTCACAAATGCTGCTAATGTGTAACGCAGAGCAGTGTTGGAAGTGGCAATCAGGAGGTATGGCGGAAATTCGAGATTCTCTGTTGGCAGCTTATTTTAAATGATCAACGAGTAAGCTACAGCAGATGACGCGTCTTGGCCTGAATTTAAACAGATACTCGAAGCTAACCACAACTTCGTGATGAACAATGTACCCGAGAAAATGGCGGTCAGCGATCTGTGGCAAAGCTAAAAACATGACCGCCTTATTCACAATGATTAAATTTAAGTTCTAGAGCGACCTTAAGATGGAAAATATTGTTTCAGCGCTAAAAACAAGCTGTAATTTCTCGCTGTCATCGGTTACCTGATATTATCCTCACACTGGCTACACGAGCTGCCATGTTACCAACTGATGAACACTTCTCGTTGGCACTTGGCTGCAAATTATAGTTAGTGCTTCATATGAAATGTGTGCATTTCTTTAACATAATTGCACGTGTATTTGTGTGTGTGTGTGTTGTTTTTGGTGTGGCTGTCATGTGTGATGAAATACGAAACAGAAGTGCCAGGAGTATGACTTGGGATCCAGCCAGACACATCAAGAAAGAAAATCAGACAAGGAGCTGGAAGTGAACTGGCCAACTGTTGGACAGTCTAGCAATGGCAAACGGTTCGAGCATAACATCGAGTGCTCTGATTTGAGGAAACCAGCACCGGCGTATGAAGTGTCAACTACCAAGTAATTTTAATCAGACTATAGACATTGAGTATGAAAGTAGATGTAGACAGACAGATGTATCTACTTGTGACAGAGTTGCACTGTTGTTTGTTTATATCTGTAAGAGGTCTAAATCACAACTGAGATGGACAAGATCTTGTTTATGGCCTCCCAGGTCACCAGACCTCACAACTTCCGATTTTTTTGTGGTGGTACTTAAAAGACAGAATCTTTATCCCACTTATGGCAGCTACTCTTCAGTATCTGAAAATCGAATCGTTAAAGCCACTGATTCGATAAAGGCGATCTGTTCATTCATGTGTGGACTGAAATGGACTACCATTTCGATGTTTCTCCGGTTAACGGTATGGTACAATGTCTGTGGAAACATAGAACTTTGAGTCTTCCCCTATCAAATCACATGCACATTGTGTTTCTGTCTTTCACAGTTTGTCTGTAATAAGCAGCTGAAATCTGTTCTTTTCCTTGATTCACCATGCATATCTATACAAAACACTAAACCGATTTCGACCACATGTTGTACACACATCCCTTTCTATTAGGCAACAATCGCTGTTGGGGTAAGGCCCACCAACCCACCACAGTTCAGGAGATATGATGCCGTATCTATTCATAATAAATTTTGCAGACAGTATCCACATATGGTGCTAAATGCACCTGAAGATTATATTGAAAGAGGACTTGAATTCACAGTGACACAATTTCTTTGAGTGAAGAAAAAGATTTTGAACTTTCAGTAGTAGAGCTAAAAGAACAAAATATACACAAAAAAACTTTGTACTTCACTTATATACACTGACGCTAAAGAAAATGGTATAGGCATGTGTATTCAAATACGGAGATATGTAAACAGGCAGAATAAGGCCGTGTGTTGGCAACGCCTACATGACAACAAGTGTCTGGTGCAGTTGTTGGATTGTTTACCGCTGCAACAATGGTAGGTTAGAAATATTTAAGTGAGTTTGAATGTGTTGTTATAGTCGGTGCGCGATCGATGGGTCACAGCATATCCTAGGTACCGATGAAGTGGGAATTTTCCCGTATGACCATTTCACGAGTGTACTGTGAATATCAGAAATCCAGTAAAACATAAAATTTTCGACATTGCTGTGACCAGAAAAAGATCCTGCAAGAACAGGATCAATGACGACTGAAGAGAATCGTTCAATGTGACAGAAGTGCAACCCTTCCACAAATTGCTGCTGATTTCAATGCTGGGCCATCAACAAATGTCAGCGTGAAAGCCATTCAATGAAACATCATCGGCATGGGCTATCAGAGCTGAAGGCCGACTCATGTACCCTTTATGACTGCACGACACATACCTTTACGCCTCGCCTGGGCCCATCGACACTAACATTTGGACTGTTGATGAATGACTAACATTTGGACTGTTGATGAATGGAAACATGTTGCCTGTGTGTAATACCTAAACAACAAGCTTCCAATATCATACCTTTTTATTTTTTTCTCGTCATTAATTTGTATAAATGTTTTATTTTCCTTGTAAGTAATAAGAAATTTGTACATTGCCGCAAAAGATGGCAAAGGTAGGTTTATAAAATTATCTTTGCAACACAAGAGCAATGTCTGGAGAATACTCAATTTTTTTAACAACTTTTGTTTCAGTCTCACTTGAGAGTACTTATGTTTAAGATCTCACATAAAAAGGATGGGTAATTTTTACTCGTGTGTCAACAATGTGTGTATATTCGTTCATAAGTATGAGTTTTGCCTGCAGTCATAAGAAGAGGCAGTAATTTCTTCCTTTCTGCAAGACATCTTAAAATATATATGTGCTATCATCAAGATTTAGTTGATAGACTGTATGATCGGCAACTACATAAAATTAGAGGTAAATTAATGATATCAGCGTAACCTAATAGTAACTTCTATTAAATCTAAAAAATTATCCTATATACATTATTCATTTTTATGACTTCAGAATTGATAAGTTGCATAGTATTTTTCTTACACTATGAGGAAGACCAATTTAGTTTCAACAAGAATATGCTTTAATTCTAGTACTGCAAGTAGTAATTATTTCTCATTGCGTAAATTTCATGCTGATTCATACTCTTTGTGTTAGCTGTGGGGATGCCTCCCAGCACGTTTATTCCAAAACCGACCAACAGACTAACACAATCGGCAACCGATTTTCCAGGACCAAGTCATAGCTGAACTTGTAGAGACCTTTTCTAGCGAATGTTAAAGGAACATACGCAAAAATTTTGTCATTATTGTGTAACAGAAAAACCAATTTTTGTCTATTCTCTTATTGCATGAATATGAGTGCAACAAAATCCATATTATATGAAAGCGAGGAACATGATGTAAAAAGCGAGGTGCAGAGAATTTAAAAGACCAATTTATCCACCAACGGGAGACATAATTGAGGTACTTGACTACTCAGAGAAGGTAGGAAATTTGTGCAATAGTTTGCATGATTACACTTGTCATAGTTAGCTTTCTGTCCTTTTTCCTCACCGTTTCCTTAGTTGAAAATCTACTAGCTGAAAGGACTTAAAAATCTAAGGAAATTTCAATCCTTTGTGTCGTAATACTTTTCGACAAACTGACAAGAATTTATCGAAATGCGATTTTACAGGAAATTGCAGGTTTCAGGTTCAAGATTTATTTACATAGCTATTTTTCTACCGATTTTTATTAATTGTTTAGTAATTGGTAACACGATCAAAATGGCTGAACAAAAATTACCCAATACAGAAGGTGCAATCGGCCAAGATGATTTGCACGAAAGATAAATGAAAACGAAGCGCCAATCGCGCAGCTAGCAGAAAGCCGGCATAAATCAGAGATAGATGTCATACAAGTAACAAACGAGAGCACAGATATACAGACAAACAATGAAGATACCATGATGACTATCGATGAGACTGTTCAGCTTAGTAACTTGAGCACAAAATGCAACGTTTGTCATAAGGTTTTTCAGATTTCAAAACAGAACAAAAACAGGTGTCGGAAGATTTCCAATACAGTGTCACACAAAAATTCAATAATCTGACACAAAATCTGCACACAGAGATAGGTGAAAATTTAAAAGCAATGAAAGAAAAATTAAAAGAGGAGGTTATTTCTGACATTAAAGAAAGTATTAATGTTTTTAACGAAAAGGTAGGCTCAGTTAGCAATAATCAAGAACATGTAGAAAGTGAATTAAAGGAAATAACGTACACGAATAGTAGCATAAGAGCAAATCAAAACCAAATGTGTAATACTACAAAGAAAGTGGCCACTACTGTCTACAAGCTACACAAGGAGTATAAATGTTTATGATTGGCAGTAGAGGAGCTAACATCAAGAGTAGAAAGCTTGAAATTAGAGTCTGAGTATGCCAAAAGTGAAAGAACTCAGACAGAGAAAAATTTAGACGATATAACCAAAAGAGCAGAAGCAGGTACCTTAGATCAAAGTAGTACATTAGCTCAGAAGGTAGTATCTGAAGGCAAAGTATATGTAGACGTGGTAGAAGACAACATGAAGAAAAGGGAAACCGAATCATCAAAGAAGTTGGTCACATTGCTCAAGATGGGTGCATGTAATAGTTATCCACATCTTGTCACAAGCCTGATAGCGAGCGCAAATGAAGGTTGCAAAATTCGTGATTTACCTACAGCAATACCTACAACAAATGCACAATTGCCACACAGTGCTCTGCACACTTGTAACAACACACTGCTGTTAGATAATGCCGCATGTTTAACATCCATCTTCGTTGATGAAGGGTTGTTTAGACATAGGAAAATAGATGAACAGACGTTTTTTCAGTGGGTTCCGCAACGTACTTCTGCATAATTGGACAGAGGCTTAAAAGATAATATATGTTGTTGGTTACACCCAAGGTGACGTTCTTTCGTGGGCCACTAAAATGGCAAAACGTTGTCACAGTTACGAGCAATTTGAGTGTCTCTCTTAGACAAGTACTGGTTGGAAGCCATTCGAGAGCGATTAAGACATGACGTCTTTAACATGAGCCCATTTAATAGTAAGCACGGAAGTTTGTGGGATTATTTCGAAAAGGATTTAAATAAGACCAGATATTGGACCAATCCCATATCACAGGTGGAGAAATTGAAGATATTAAATAGCCGACTTCTTGCCACACATAAGGAAACATTAGTAACCACACCAGAACACGACACTGAGTACTTTTTGTCAGTTTTGGATTCCATTGACCTGATTTGTGAAGAGGCACCATGGCAACATAAAGCAGCAGATAAACAAACACCTCAACGCATCTTTGGAAACCAACATGTAAGTAATAATGTTACTATGTAACAAGTATGGCTGCCATATCTGACACAGTATATACAAAAAGGGAATGGGTATGGTAATGGAAATGGGAAAAACAAAAGATTTAAGTGAGGTCATCGGAACAACTGGAACAATTAGAACGGACAAGCGAACTACGGTCCGCCAGTACGAGGCTATCCGCCGCCCATAAGCAGTAACAGCCAGCCTATGCATTGGCAAGCAGTCAGCAACAACCAAATGCTGCATGCTGTGCCACAGCTAACCTTTCGACAACACGAATTCGTGCAAAGATGGGACATGCACAGTTCATGTTCCACACCCACGAGAATCATCTCATTTTTTTGGGTCTGTGATACGAAAACTGAATGTAACCTAATCAAGGTCACACACACTGTACAGCTCACTGAAATTACTCCAGTCACCCAGGTCAATGGTCCTGCACTTGCAGTGAGGCCCCACACTGCTGACAGGTACAGAGTGGGGACAATGCCCTTATAAACACGTTTTGTGAGATATGACGAAAATGTGATATGTAAGATTGCTTGTACGAAGAGCAGGTACAAGCAATTATAAAGACAACGATATTTGACATGGAAGTACACTTAGTTCTAGACTTAGGTACAATGATTAACCTAATGTCAACTGAATTTTTCCAAGAGTTAAAGAAAAGAGGTAAAATTTCCACATTCTGAGTGCAGAATTGTAGAATACAGATGGCCATTGGAAACAAATCAAAAGTATTGAAGTTACAAGCACTTATTCCATTGAAAATAGGATACTTTAATGTCAAATGTAATTTCTTCATTATTGACAATTTAATACTAAATTGTTTGATTGGGATGGACATGTTTAAAACTTGTAAGATGCATATTGACATAGGAAGTGGTAAATGCTACTTCAGTCTAAACAAACAGATATTTTCTGTCGATTTAACAAAAACGGCACCCAAGTAGGTCGAGCAGAAGGAGGAGTCTGATGTGACAGTTCAATTTGTATTTCCTACTGTATTATTTGTAAACACTCACTGTAATGAACAAGTGTCAGAATCAGATGTAAACTATGAAATGGTAGAGCAAAAGGTAAGTGAGTCTAGCAGTTTAAATGAACAGGAGCAACAGGAACTTACAGATCTGTTATTTAAGTATCCACATGTATTTGGAAAACAACCCAGAGTTATTAAGGATTATTAGTACAAAATGGATGTTTACCCACATGAAACTTTTTGTGTATCATCATATCCCTTCCCTGGACGAAAAGAGAGGCAGTACGAGAAGAAATCAATCAAATGATTAAACAGGAGATCATTCAACCTTCCTTTTCACCTTATTGAAGTCCCCATATTGCCTGTAAGTAAACCAGACAGATCAGTAAGATCGGTTCTGGATGCTCGAGGTATTAATAAGCTCGTAGTATCATTTTGAGTCAGGTCTGACAGCCTGGACGAACAACTCTTGAAGTTCCGTAATACCTGGTGTTTTACCATACTGGACCTGAGAGTTCCTACTGGCAAATCAAACTCCGTCCAGCAAAAACAAAGTACACAGCTCTTGTATGTGGTGGTAGAAGCATAGAATTCTGCGTCCTGCCATTTGGCCTGATTATAAGTGCAGGTGTATTCATCGCAACGTTAGATAAAGCATTAGGACGAGAGCTACAAAGAAAGGTTATGGTCAATGTTGACGACTTGTTAATAGCCTCCCCCATTTGGCCAGAAACGTTCAGCTGATTGAGAAAGATTTACAATTTTCAGAACACAGGGTGACAGCCAATTTAAAAAAGTCTGACTTAGGCAGGGAGAAGATAAAATTTCTTGGTCACAATATCCTTGAACAAGGTATCCCCCCTGATACTAACAAACTCGATGCCATACACAAGTGTCCAGCACCTAGGTACAAAAAAAAACTTAAAGCTTATTTATGATTAGCATAATTGTTCCATATCCAAACTACTGATGAACAGTGATGGCCTGCTTGATTTATTATGCAAAAACAAACTATGGGTATGGGATGACAAGTGCCAAGAGGATTTCAATAATATTAAAGAGTCATTAGGGAATGAAAATATATTTAGCCACGCCAATACGGAGAAAGATTTCTCTCTGTGCACAGACCCCTACTCCCATGGTCTGGGGGCATTTCTGGAGAGGAAGATGGTAAGATATTGCCAAAGATAATTAGTTTTGCTAGCTGCACTTTAACTGAGGCAGAAAGATCATTCTCTGTATCGGAATTAGAAAGTTTGGCAGTAGTCTGGGCATTCAAAAAATCTGAGTGCTCTTTATGGGGTAAGAGTACAAAAGTATATTGTGATCACCAATCTCTTTCATTTTTATTGACATGCAGATTACTGCATAGGAGATTGGCAAGGTGGTGTCTATATCTGCAAGAATTTAACTTTGAAATTATTTATATCAAGGGCAGTCAGAACATGATTGCCATTCCTTATCAAGGATACCTCAAGGTCTAGATGAATTTAGTGGATTTTTGGAACAGGATTCTGAGATAAGAACTTTTCTTATGCAAAGTAAAATACTGCAATCTTATTACAGTAAGTTTTGTAAGCAAATGAAAAGCATCAAAATAGGATCTAAGATAGAGCAACATCAAACAATAACTAGCACAGGAAGGCAACGAACAGGTAAAAATGTGGTACGGGGAATATAAAGGTGTTTTATTCCATATCAAACATCCTGATTCAGTACAATGGTACGTTTGTCATTCTGAGAAGTACATTGAGGAATTCATGGTGTACATCCATGATGTGTGAGGACACTATGTGGTAAGTAAATGTACCAAGAAGATAGGTAAATAGTGCTACTTTCCAAAGTTGAGACGGCGAGTACATCAAGTACTACGAAAATGTATAGTATGTCAGAAGGCAAAACATTCTAACTCAGGGACGGCCACGGCATGCCAAACTGCACAGGTGTACAGATGTGCTGCACGCGTGCCGTCCAGGGCTCGATCCGCCTCGCCACTACTCGGCTTTCCTCGGTCTTTCGCGGCACTGCTCGGCACGGCGCGACATTAGACTAGCTGTGCGATGCGCCCTCCTTTCATTCGGCATAGGGTGCATTAGTTGATTCGTAGTGGCAGCCATGTTTATTCCTCGCTATTTATTAGCGATTCGTAGGAAGTTTATAATTACTGTAGAGTGGTTGTTGCAATGGAACACATGCTCGCAAAGAGGCGGGGTAGTGACACAACGTCTCGAGCCTTCAGAGCTGAATGGGAATTGCAATATTTTTTCGAAGAGAAGGATGAAAATTCTCAATGTCTACTATGCACTCGCATACTCGCCGGGCACCGCAAATTTGCAATAGAACGGCATTATAACACCACACACAAAGGACTTAATGATTTAGTTGGGTTGATATATCAAACAAGTTGGCACAATTAAGAAGACGTAGTGTTATGCAGCGAGACGGACCGAACGCGAGTACCACTTACAAATCTTTGTGTTTCTGATGTTTGTATTTGTACATAATTGTCGTTAGAATTCGAATTTAGAGTTCACTCAATTTTTGTTTCCGTTTTTTAGCCTGCAACCGAACGTTGCGACCTGTCTTTAACAAGCGGAGGCCGCCAGTTGTGAAATTCAGATTCGATTCATACTGCGCATAATAAAAGCTCATGGCCACATGTGTAATGTGGCAAAGCACCAAGATGCACTTCTCAGCCGTTGTCGAGAAAATCGACAGTTAAAAGAAACCGTTGCAGTGAAATACTCTCTACAATTACTCATTCTCTGCAGCGTCGTGGCGCAGCGGTAAGCGCTCGGGTTCGTAATCCGAAGGTCGCCGGATCGAATCTCGCGCCATGCAATTTTTTTATTAGTTTTTTTGTAATTCAAATATATATATATATATATATTAATGAATTGCTTATGCATGTTGATGAAGGCGGATCGCTCTCCAATTGTACCGCCTCCATTTTTCCGTTTGTTGAACAGGGTGTACCAAAGCTCTCCCGTCCGCACTGATTTTCGACGATGTTATAAGTTGCGCTAGGGACCGCATCTACCTTATTTCGAAGTTAGCAGGCAACTACGCTGTTATGCGGCTGCTCGTTTCGGCCCATTCAACATCTGTCCTTCAAGTGTAACGAGCGAGTAACGTTTGACTTACGCTATACGTATTCGTTTCGGAATACAGTTTATACGTCTTCCGTTAACTATACGTGGTTAACATTATGAAGACAATTAATAACATTTGTGAAATACAACTTTGTTTGTGGAAAACATAATGATGTCCGAAGTCGCCAGTTTTTCCACGAGAAACGACTTTCATTAACTTATTATATGCATAACTGTTGCAACTGATTGCCGGGAATTATATATATGTGTGTGTATATACACATTTGAATTACAAGAAACAAATACTAAAAAAAAAAAAAAAGGTTGCATCGTGCGAGATTCGATCCGGCGACCTTCGGCTTACGAACCCGAGCGCTTCCCGCTGCACCACGACGCTGTAGAAAATTATTAATCGTAGACAGTATTTCATGGCAACGGTTTCTTTTAACTGTCGATTTTCTCGACAACGGCTGAGAAGTGCATCTTGGTGCTTTGCCACATTACACCTCCGGCCGTGAGCTTTTATTATGCGCAGTATGAATCGAATCTGAATTTTACAATTGGCGGCCTCCCCTTGTAAGAGCAAGCTACAAAATAGCGCTCAAAATTGCAAGAGCGAATAAGCCTTTCAGTGATGGTGATTTCATCAAGGAGTGTATTGTTGAGGCGGCAGAACTCTTGACACCACTGGAAGTAAAGAAGTTTAGTGAAATTAGTCTTTCCAGACAGACAATAGCTCGCTGCATAGCTGGTATAGCAGCGGATGTCTACAGGCAGTTAATTGATAGTGGCCGGCCAGGGTGGCCGTGCGGTTCTAGGCGCTACAGTCTGGAACCGCGCGACCGCTACGGTCGCAGGTTCGAATCCTGCCTCGGGCATGGATGTGTGTGATGTCATTAGGTTAGTTAGGTTTAAGTAGTTCTAAGTTCTAGGGGACTGATGACCTTAGAAGTTAAGTCCCATAGTGCTCAGAGCCATTTGAACCAATTGATAGTGCCTGCAAGTTTATTCCATTCTCGATTGCTTTGGACGAGTCGACCGACATTTCGGACACAGCACAACTAGCGATTTATGTTGGTGGAGTCGACACAAATTTGCACGTGACGGAAGAACTGTTAGATTTAGTACCAATGAAACACACAACGAGGGGTACCGATTTGCTAAAAGCAGTTGAAGAGGCAGTTGGCCTGAATTGGAAAATGTTAGTTTCAGTCACCACAGATGGAGCGCCAGCAATTCGAGGTGCTCAAAATGGGCTTGTAGCATTGTTGCGTACAAAACTAGGACGATCGGCAGAAGATTTGTACGGAATTCATTGTTTTGTACACCAAGAAACTCTTTGTGCTAAGTATGCAAATTTGGAGCACGTGATGAAGTTGGTAGTCACCATAGTACATTTTTTGAAGTCGCATGGCTTAGTAAACCGTCAGTTTCAACAATTTCTCATGGAACTGAACGAAAAGTACGGAGATGTTATTTACCAATGGGAAATACGTTGGTTAAGTCGAGGATCATGCCTAGAAAAATTTTTCAATTCAAGACTCGCTATTGTTGAGTTCCTGAAGGAAAAAGGAAAGGCAGAGCCAAAATTAGAAGATCCAAAATGGATTGCAGACCTCGCCTTTTTAGTTGATCTGACTGCACACTTGAACGCTCTCAATAAGACTTTGCAGGGTGAGTAGCAGCTTATTTCTGGTCTGATGAAAAAAGTGGAAGCATTTAATAAGAAACTCACATTGTGGAAGGAACAACTCATGAAAATGAATACTGCCCATTGCCCTATGCTCTCTAAAGTCAGAGAGAATGCAACTTCTGATGAATTCGTTTCTGTGTTGGAGGAACTACAAGCACAATTTTCTACACGTTTTCAGGACACTGCCAGTCTGACATCTGTCTTTGAACTATTTTCTAGACCCTTTGCCGTTTCAGTTGAAAGTACTCAAGTGCATTTGCAAAAGGAATTGATCAATCTGCAGTGTAATTCCCGTTTAAAGGACAAATTTATTTATGTATCAACTGTCCAGTAATTTTAAGAAGGTTTTCCTCGGGAAGAGTTTCCCCGTCTCCACAATGAGGCTGCAAAAGTTATATCAGTGTTTGGATCGACATACGTGTGCGAAAGGTTTATTTCGATTATGAAACTTAATAAGTCAGGATTACGTGGCAGTCTGAGCGACGAAAATATGAGAAACTGTCTGCGTTTGTCCGTGTACCGTCAGTTTGTGCCGGATATGTACTTTATTATGTCTACAGTGAACCAAAAATAATCAAATTAATGGTGATAATTTTGTTGTATTTGTCATATGTTTTGTTGAGAATTGTAGTTATTGCAAATTTTGTACAGTAGTTCCAGAATATAAAATTTGCTTGCTTCACATAGAGTTGGAATCACTTATTCCACATCATACTGCATGCTGTAGACTATTTTCAAGTCTGTTTCTATATCTCAGCTTAAATGTAAGAATTTTACGAGTGACGATGTGAGAAGCACGATATTGTTGGTGTAATGCAGTTTCAAACCCAGCGTTATTGTTATTTTTCTGTAGGTGTACGAACAGCCAACAAAGATTCATTTTTGCTCAACATGATATGTTGTACAGAGCTTAATATTATCAAATGACATAATATGAAACTAAGCCACATGCTAGCAGGGCGGTGTTCCTTAGAGAGTTGTGGCGATTCGTGAATGAGTCGTTCATTTGAACGACTCTAAGTAAAGAATCGTAAGAATCGAATCGTGATACGGGCGAATCGTCGTTCAAAAGAATCGGTGCAGGAGGTTTAATTATTAGATATCTGACATGACAAATGACCGCCAGCTAACGCAATTAAACGCAACTCGCCCTCACACATATTTAAATGAATTATATATGTACATGAAGAAAGATGGAATAACTATAAACTTAAGGTGGACTACATAAATATATATATCTGCAATGTTTAACTAAGGAAATGTACAATAGACTACGAGTAATATCTACATAAAATAATAATGTTAACCTACTATATACAGATATGTACAGGTGTTTATAGAAAGTGAACTACAGGACATGTAACATACATTTAACGATATGAACCATGACAGCTACGATGGAAGCAGGATACAGACAGAGATGAGTTGTATAAATATCTCACATGTTATAGAATTTTGTAGATACTTATCTCTATAGGGTAAAGATAAGTGAAGCTGGTGATGTACTGGGCGGTACAGGCGAATAAAACGGTTGCCTACTGATGTAAGAGAATGACAATCAGTGGCCACTGAGTTACTACACATTTAGTTTTAAGTTGGTCTTAAATTGTTTCTTTTCAGTGAACTGTGCATCGACACAGTGTGAAAGAAGAAATGATAAGCTTCAAGAGTGGCATGAAACCATATAAGTTAACATTCTGCACCTCAATCGAATAAAATTTAGTTGTAAGAATATATATATACCTGTCCTTTTTTCCCCCTAAGGTAAGTCTTTCCGCTCCCAGGATTGGAATGACTCCTTACCCTCTCCCTTAAAACCCACATCCTTTCGTCTTTCCCTCTCCTTCCCTCTTTCCTGATGAAGCAACCGTTGGTTGCGAAAGCTTAAATTTTGTGTGTATGTTTGTGTCTATCAACATGCCAGCGCTTTCGTTTGGAAAGTCACATCATCTTTGTTTTTATATAGATAAGTGATATGAATGAACCGTTTGAAGTATACACAGTAGCAGTCCGATAAGAGGTGTCATAATGACACAGGGTACAGTCACTGCTTCAAAAACTCCCAGCACCCAATTTTCTCTTTACAACATGTATATGTACGTGATCATTATAAACAGGATTATTATTCGTGCCTCGCAGGGTAGTTGTGTTGTCTAAGTTGCCTTCCCACAGTTCACACTGCTCCTCCCTTGGACAAGGGTGTGTGTGTTGTCCTTAGTGTAGGTTAGTTTACGTTACATTAAGTAGTGTGTAAGCCCAGGGACCGATGACCTCATCAGGTTGCTCCCATAGGAACTTACCACAAAAAATATCCAAAAATTATTCATCACGTAGAAGAGAAGAAATAACTCCCACAATTTCTACATGTCGAATGACAACAACATATATGGCAATTAAACACATTCGTGAATACTTAAGTGACATGGCGTCTTCCTTTTATTCTGTAATATGAAACTCGTTAAGAAGTAAGTCTGAGCAGAATGTCAGCAATAATATGCAATATGTGAATGTGTGGTGGTCCATGTGGCGTTGAACCGTAATAACACAATTTTAGGATCGAAACGACATTTATTTCATCACTTAATAGAGCGAATACAGAAAGACGGCTGTCGAACTTAGCGCTAGAACACAAAGACCACAAGACATAACCAAAGAGCTGTCACTTCACGTCAGAGACGCAACAGAGACCCCCCCTCTCTCCCCCCATCACCCGCCCCCCCCCCCACCACCCAGCAGTGTGGTGCACGGTGGGGCAGAGCTAGTATACGTCCACAAAAGAATCTTGATGCCAGTGTGGCAGATGGAGGCGGTGTCCGGCGCTTGAAGCGTGCGGCTCAGGCACATCGTTGCCAGAGTCCCGCTCATCGGATAGCTGCGCAGGAAGTGGCAAGTCAGAGGGGGCCACAGTGACGGTGTCGGCGGAGGCAGGCCAGCAGGGAGTGGCAGGAAGTGGCTCCGGGAGAGACCACGCACTTGCTCCTAGCAATTTCAGAGTGTTAGGATGGCGAGCTTTGAGACGCACAGGCGTGGTGCAAATTTGGTGATCAGTTCCGTTGCTGATTGCTGAGACCTGTGAAGGGAGGCACGTGTGCAGGGGCGAGAGGGGTCACGAGCAGTGGTGATCGACTGACCTCGGCATGCGGGGATGGCACGTGTAGAGTGTCAGCAGCAGATGGCGACTGAGGATGCGGTGCGCTAGCCACGAAATGCGGGAGATTCCACGAAGTGAGAACACGAGAGTCCGTGCCGGGCCGGAGTGCAGTAGTTGGGGCATCGGTGGCAGACGACGACAGAGGGCGTGGCGCGGCAGCGAAGGGTCCCACGAGGCGAGATCGGGAGTGTCTTGCCAGTCCGACTGCGTCTTTGTGGAACCGGCAGCAGGGAAAGTGCAGCTCGACACAGGAGCGAAGCAGAGTGAAGGCGCAGTAGGAGAGGGAGGCAGCGGTAGGAAGTATAACCCGATTACAGGTTCGTCCACGTCGGCGACGTGGAAGGTCCGAGAAGACATCGCACTCGGTGATACGCGAAGCGACATCTTGATGCTCCCGAGGACCACAATAGGAGAGTGATATGCAGTGATCAAAACGTGGTTAGCAGGAGAAAGAGTGTTGCCTGCACGATTGGCTGGGATAATGCTGAAGTCGGCGCTGGTGTCGATGAGAAAGCGAGTGCCCTTTGACAAGTCAGTGACATAAAGCCCTCTCGCAGCCGGAGCAAGTGGTGCGGCATTGGACAGTAGGCGCTGTGAAGAATTGTGGTGGGACATCTTGCCTAAGTGTGCCTGCTGGTCTTAGCTGAGAAAGGTGCAAGGGGTGCGAGAGCTGAGGATGGCGTCCCTGTAAGTAATGTGGAACTGGCACAGTGCAGCTGACTGCGTCGGGGCAGGAAGCTGATTGGGTTGTCGCCCGGGCGAGGACGGTGGCGGCTGTCGGGGGGGGGGGGGGGGGTCGCTGGTAGTACCTCCTGTAGGCTGCTAGGTGGCAGCTCCTGACAGGCAGCTAAAGTGCTGATGTGAGCATGCTGATCTCTGTCAGCAGAGTGCGGAACTGAAGGCGCAGGGATGCCAACTGTGTCAGTGACGAATGATTGCATATGTCCGCTCGGCCATGCATGTGTGAATCTCGAGATGGTTGATAACGTGAGACAGCAGGCGGAGTTGGAGGTGCGACGGTAGTTTGACCAACCATAAACTCCAAAGCGCAGCGTCTGGTAGTGTTTGATCATCAATTAATGCATAAAGGCACTGCCAAAACTGCGAACGTGTGAGGTCGTTGACGTGCTCGTCATGGATGACATGGCGGATAGCCTCTGCAGGAGGGTGGGAAAGGCTTTCGATAAGTCAAGTTTTTGCCGTCACATAATTGGGGGAGGCAGACAGCGAGAGTAGCAGAGCACTGATTAGGTCAGGATGGGTGTGGCGGTGGCTCACTAGGCAGACAAAACTTCGTCCGTGAGCCTGTGGATATCCAGTAGATGGTCCACCAGGGTGAACCAAGTCTTAAGGTTGAGCTTTTGCAATGCAGGCAGCTTAGTAAATTTGCCTGGGTAACATATGTTGATGTAGCACAGGCAGGCGAAGATCACTGTCGGCGGCTGAGGGAGCCCCGACACCAGGAATGCAGTAGCGGTGGACGATGTATCGCCCGAGGTTTGTGTAGGGGGGCGGCCGCAAGCATCACACGATGTGGAGTGAGCCGGTGCAACTGATGGCACAATGCGTCCCAACTGCAGGCATGACGTAGGTGCAATGGCTGGTGCTGTTGCTAGTGGGCGGAAGGCGGTCACGATTCAGCCAAGGGGGGACTGATACTGAAAGCAGCGCCGAAGAAACGACCGGTGCCATTATGAGAGCGGGCAGTAGGCGAACTTGACGTGACCACAGGGCGATGGTCACAGAAACAGGCATGACCGAAGCTATCGGTGTCACCAAAATGGCGTGAGTGTGGGTGGGTGGGGTGCGGGGGGGGGGGGGGGGTGCAATGAGGTCAGGCATGCAAGAAACATTCGAAGGATAGTTCTCGAACTTTGTTAGCACATCAACCCAACCTGATTGCGACTGTGTAGCTGATGAGAGAAACACAATGTCCTTCACGTGATTATAGTTTGCAATGTCGCTAAGTGGCGTGCCCTGTCCGGGTGGCAGACACTGCTGCGTAGCAGCGAAGGTAAAACAAACAGGTGATTAACTAAGACTGTTTCAATATGACATGATAAAGAACAGAATTATTTCAATCTTTTAGAGTGCCTACTGATCAGTGAATAGCTGAGCATCTGATCTACTAAATTACGTACAACAGTGAACATTACTAACCGAGTTTCTGAAAGCCAAAACTTTATTCCAGTTGGTGCCTGCTATTTGAAGACTGCTAGGGGCAAATAAATTTTTACTGTCAACATTTCACATAATTATTGACCAAATTTTACAATCATCTAGTTACATGCTTATTGAAACATACAACTTTGTTACAGGATTAACTCACTGTGGCAAGTGTAACAGTTAGGAACTGTGTGTATGACTGTATACACAGCCTCACTCACTGCAGGCATATGCCAACATTATATTCATGAAGTATTTGACAATGAGAGCACTTAAGTGACTTGCAGAAAACTTCACCCCCAATTTCAATTTATCATGAATTTTTCTCAGGGTTACTCCACACAGAGTAATAGCAACAATGCTTGTCACTTACCAAATTTTTTCTGCTCGTGCAGTCAAATTGCCACATCGAACAAATACAATGCAACCCTCCTTTCTTTACTTACACAGGGGTACATACAGCCACAAGAAGGCACGGCAGGTGATGTCGGCTATTTCTCAGGTGCTTTCTTCATAGAGGTGAGGCACGAAGAACTTTGATGGGTGTGGCAAGAGGATGGAGTAGGAGACATAATAGGAATGAGGCGGAAGTGGGGGGTGTACCATCTGGATGGTACCTTACAATGCCGCCTCGTGAAATTCAACAGAGGGCTCTCTGTTGCTGGCATGTTAAGAGGCCTGAAACAAACTCAGTGCAGCTCATCTTGCCCGTGCCAGCCACTGCATAGTTCCTGTACAGGGGCCGGGGCCCATAACTCTGGAAAATTTTCCAGTACTCCTGCACTGCACAGGCTTCATAGATCACTGCACGTGGTGAGTAGCAACTTTCTGTTTCATAATATTCTTCCTTTCACTTCAGTGCTTCAGTTTTATGTCATTGGCCCCAGTTGCATACAATTCCATTTTGTGATTAATTTTAAATGCACTATTTCTCCTTTATAATTTAATTTGATAGATAAAAAACTACTTGCCATGCAGCAGCAGAACATACACATGAAACAAGGTGATTGGTGATTAGATGTATTTATCTATCCAATTAAATTACACTGTTCGAGAAGGTTCTATTTCTGATATTAAAGTGTGTGCTTCTAACACAGCTTACCACAGGAAATTCAAATATGTAATCAAAATATCATTGTCAGAGATACTTTTTATGTAATATGTAAGTGTGTATATATACACGATTCATGGCAAACACAGGGAAGTTACAGAGAAATACAGGTATGTTGCCGCATCCAGTAATAATGGAATGTAACAATTTCCATTTCGACAGCAGGTGGAAAGAATTGGATGTCATTGGGTTATCCCCCACCACATGTATGTCATTGAGACCACCTACAATAGCTCATTATCTCTCACGGTGACCGCCGATCGCTGCATCGAATACAAGTCTCGAGGGTGTTTTGCTGCACGACGGAAATAAAATACCTCTGCTCCAGTAGCTTATGCCAGATTCACCAAAGCGAATTAGGAATTTGTACAAAGGATGTTAAATTCATTACTATACCATGAATACAAATGGAAAATATTTGCAGATTTCAAAGTAATTGCTATGGTACAGAGAATGCAACAAGGCTACTTGAAGTATGCCTGTTTCCTTTGTGAGTAGGATAGTCGAGACAGAAATTGTCACTATGTGAAAAGGAAATGGCCTAGGCAGAGATGGAAAGTGGGCAAAAAGAATGTGCAACATTAAAGTCTGGTAGCTCCTGAAGATATACTACATCCACCACTTCACATCAAACTTGGCCTAATGAAACTATTTGTAAGGGCCATGGATCCAACAGGCAGTGGGTTGGCATATCTAGCTACTAGATTCCCCCATCTCTCAGCTGCAAAAGTATAGGAAGGTGTATTTGTGGACTCACAAATAAAGGAGTTGCAGAAAAGTGGCAGTTTTGAAGCATGTTTAACTGACGAAGAAAAGACAGCATGGGCCTGTATCAAGAGGCTGTCAGAAAACTTCCTCAGAAGGAGAAGAGCTACTAACTACAAAGCACTGGTGAATGACATGAGTAAAGCATATCAAGATCTGCAGTGCAGTATGTCTTTCATGGTACATATGACGGACTCTCATCTGGACTACTTCATAGAGAGCTGTAGTGACGTATTGGATGAACATGGCGAAAAATTCCATAAAGACATTTCTACTATAGAAAGGTGTTATGGAGGGAAGGGCGTACCTTCGATGTTAGCAGACTATTGCTGGAATATCATTCAAGAGAAGAAAGATTCACTATACAAGAGAAAAAAGTAATGTGCATTAGAACAGAGTGGTTCATTTTCTTGTCGGTTTTCTGTAATTTCTCATGTCGAATAAATGCTACAAAGCGTATCCACAAACATTACTGTGTTATATGTTAGATCTCACCCTCCATTAATATAATGAACTTATGACATCATAAAAATGTGAATTTGTTTTTCGAATTTCACATCATCTTTGCTGCACTATATCAGAAACAGAAAAGAGAAATAAAGTTGCAATGACTCATAAACAATCCCTGACATAAAAAACTAAAACCAGTTTTGTATTCAGCACTCTGAGCACAAATAGGATAATAATGTATTTTTTCAGAAATAGAAGTTTTCTTTGTAGAACAGTGTTATTTTGGCAAAGTTGATTGTATTCACTGGTATATTATTCTATTTGTTCTTTAGATATTGTGCACTAAATCCACATTGTGATGCAGTGAAAAAAGTGCTTTCTTCAAATATTGTTGTAAATTCCATCAAAACATTTCTCCAACAAATGTACACATTGGCAGCTGTGAAACAACATAGGCTTACCAACAACATTCAGAAGTAACATTTCTGATTACATCTCAAGGTGATTTAAATGAAACAAAAAAAAAAACTATATATAATATATCTTTCATACAAGAACAGAACCAGATAAAATATTTATATTTGTAAAAATATTTCACAGGAGTCTCATAAAAGTGAAGAAATGAAATGACATTAAAGTGGTGTGCTGATGCTCAGAAGTAAAAAGGTAACAACTCTCATTGGTGCTCTCATGTTACTTGATGTGATATTATTTCTTAGTCAAAGAGGCTTGACATTCAGAGGCTCAGCTCAGGAAATAGCAGGTCCAACTAATGAAAATTTCCTGTGAATATTAGAACTCTTCTGTCTAGAACAATACAATACATAAACAAGGTCAGAGGCCAACAAGACTCTGGAAAGTATTTACACATGCATTATCTGTCATGTGATACTCAGAATGAACATTTTTCTAGTTGTCATGTCAATGGTGCCATATTGGAACAAAGAGAAACTGAGAAGCATTACTCAATTATTGTTGCTGCAACTCCTGTTTCAAATCATACCAAACAAACAACATTCACCCTGCATTGTATTTACTATGATAAGAATACTGGTAAATATGAAACAAATGACTTGTTTTTGGAATTCATAGATTGTAATCTGAAAACTAGAAATGCTATTCCACACTCATTGCGATCAGCACTTGTGAAACACCCGTTCTTCATAGTGAATGCCACAGACACTGTTATGATAGGCAAAAGAATATTAGAGGGTCATATAAAGGAACTAACATTTTCTTCAGTGAAATTGTTTTGTAAAATTTTCTCCATGTGCTCATCTTATCCTTATGTGGCTGAGTGTTTCCATGAAGCAGATACTTTATTTGAAGAGATTTGGCTTTTTTAAAAGCCTTTTCAGTAGTAGTCCACAACACTAGGAAGTTCTGAAACAGTGGGTTGGGAGATCTCTATATTCTATGTCTGCTACCCATTGGAATGCTCAGGTTGACATGGCAATACCAATTGCAGCTGACTTTGGTAAGCTTGCCATTGCTGTTTAAACTCTCAGTACGTTAAATTTGTCAGCTGAAACACATTCTGTGGTGTAGGGCATTTAGGATTATGTGCAATTATTCAGGTGTTTAATCACGCTGTCTATTTAGCTAAAGTTGTTGGCATCAACTTGTTGTGGTTGGCAAGAGAGCCAACACCGCTTTACTAAAGGAGACCGAAATGCACGCGTTTTAGCTCACGCAGGCTGGCGTGAGGTCTGGAACAGGACAAGGAAATTAGAATTTAGAAAAATGGACATAGCTGGTGGAATACTTAACTTTAATCCATTAATGATGAATGTCGCTCTTGATGGTACATGATTCACAATATCAATGGTAACTGAATATGGCACCTTGCTAGGTCGTAGAAAATGACGTAGCTGAAGGCTAAGCTAACTATCGTCTCGGCAAATGAGAGCGTATTTTGTCAGTGAACCATCGCTAGCAAAGTTGGTTGTACAACTGGGGCGAGTGCTAGGAAGTCTCTCTAGACCTGCCGTGTGGCGGCGCTCGGTCTGCAATCACTGATAGTGGCGACACACAGGTCCGACGTATACTAACGGACCGCAGCCGATTTAAAGGCTACCACCTAGCAAGTGTGGTGTCTGGCGGTGACACCACACAACTGACTAGAGAAGCGAATTACTACAAGCTCAAAATATTGCCACTAATGTTGCAGTAAGACACTCAGAGCTTATTAAGTGACTTAAAATATTTTTATGAAAATTGGGGCCCCATTCCCCCTGGTCTAAGGTTGTTGCCAGTGCAGTTAATATCAATCGTGGATTTCACTAGGTGTTTCTCGATGAAACCAGGAACAGATTTATTCAAGATAAATATATTTTATCTCATTGACAATCTAACTTTAAAGCCAATATGAAACAGTGAAAACTTTAGATGAAACATTTCCTGAAAGAAAGGCCCACTAAGTGTCATTGCCAGTGTAACAGGCAGAAGGTTATAATATGCTACCCACTGCACAAATAATTGTGGTTTACATGAGAGTGCACTGATCTCTGCTTACCGAAATGTGTGGGCATGTCAGGGAACGAATGGGGACTCAATACTCCATATTGCACCAGGCATTTCATCTTACACATAAGTACAATATTTAGTGGTTTTTATAGTGGAGTGAAAGTAAAAGTAATTTTAAAAATTAAATGAAATGGAGCATACATACATTTTACAATAATTCATTACTGAGCAGCATCTGAAGCTGAGCTTGTAAGTTCAGCAGCAGTATCTGTTTTCTACCTCATCATGTAGCTCATGGTTGAGCTATCATTCTGTTCCCTGGCTGTGTTGGTCTTGGGCTTCTGAAAAACAGCTGTGGTGGTCTTGGGCTTCTGAAAAACTGTCGTCCATCACTACTTTTCAAACCCAGTTGTTACTATTATTTCTGTCTCCTACTCCATGAAGACATCACGGTGCTAGTACTCTTTCTCAATATATTTAACCTTTGCACTTGCCATGATTTATCTAGTGTTTGTGTTCTTTCCAAGCCACAGTGGGAAACTGGAGATATGGTTCATGACTAGATTTTTGTTTTGCTATGTTCCAGATAATTTTAATTGTAATAAAATATCATACAAGATGTATCACAATAGCTATTACTAGTTTTCTGAAATAACAGAGGGCATTAAATTAAACATTTTGCTTAACAATGCAATGTCCATTATTGCATTATTTTTGTACTTATGCTGGGATGTAATGAAAGGGCTGGAAGTACTTCACGGCAAAGCAAATGAGAAATTTAGAGCATCAGCTTAGCAAGGGCTCATCATACGGATATGCTACTGTTTTCTTTCTATGAAATTATCATAACTAAACACAATGAAAATTGCAAATACAGTTTTGAATGTTATTTAAATTTGTTCATAGCAAAATCTAATTCTGACTGAAAATGTGTGTGAGTACCAGAAGAGTGAATGCAGAAAATGTGCCTGTAAAAGAATAAAAAAAAAAAAAAACCTGTTGGAGGCAGCAAATTTAGCTTTCAGTGACATTTCTGTAATTAGGTCTCCTGTCTTTCCATACTATGAAAAGGAAAGTTGCTGCACACCACATAGCGGAGATGCTGAGTTGCAGGTAGGCACAACAGAAAGACTATTGTTGATGAAGGCCTTAATGGCCTAAAGCTTTTATGTGGGAGTATTTTTGTTGTGCCTATCTGCGACTCAGCATCTCTGCTATATCGTGAGTAGCAACTTTCCTTCTCATAATATTGTTACGTCCCATCCCAGATTCTCCATTGTTTGTCTTTTGTCTTTCCATGCTTTCACTCAAGTATTTTTATGCCTGAAATGAAGTAAATAAATTTTACACAAAATACTAATTTCAGTAATTCTTTGTTTCTGTGGGAAGAAATACAACTGAAGAAAAGCATCTAAAATCAGAGTGATGAGCACTATCTCTTGTACAGAAAATGAAGCATTAGCAGACACTGTATTATTGATTAGTAATGCTTACATCCTTGCCCTCTAACTAATGAGAAGATTATGAACTTCAGTGTCCACATGTTCCACAATACAGGATAACACTGCACGCAACATGCAACCAAAGGTAGTACTGCCAACAGTGGCTCGACAATACACTTTTTTAGACTACCACATTCTCTGATTCGACCTACTGTACCACAAACAAATGTTAATTTGCTCTACTCTCACCAGCAGTGTCTCATGCAACAAATAGTACTATAGGGCAAACCACTGGCAAAATGCTACTGTCGAATCACATGAAAGATGAACACATTCCTCTTCAAAATACTTGCACTAGAGTGGGGAATCAGCTGCCCCAGTCTACATTCTGCCTTCCTCACCAAAGACTTTGCATGTAAGCATATTCCCACAGTTTTAACACACAATAATTTAAATTGACTTACCCGGCCTCTCTCTCTGTAGTGAAACCTCCATACTCAGCATCCCCATCCCACTTTCCCAGTGTATGTATATGGCTCTCTCCCACTGTCTCATTTTTCTCCCACTGATTTACAGTATATCCCACTGCCAATGTCACCTCTCTCAATTACACTGTCTGCTTTTAGTCTTTACTCCTACTGTCTCCACAACTCCTTAACAGCTCAAAAATAATTCTGGGGCATCGAAGTTAGTTTTTTTTCCCTTATATCCGAGGGTGTAAAACCTCAGACCAAAATTTTCTCTCCCCCACACCTGTGTTTTCAAGTATACCACAGAACTTGTGTATGGTGTCCACAAGTCTTTCTTTTTGTCTACACTGGCTCCTATCTCTTTTCCACCCACTTTTCTTTCACATATCTCTCCTCCTCTTTTACTACCAATGTCTCACTGACCACCAGTATCCCCTTTACTTTTCTTTTGACTATTAATTGATCATTTGTTTTACACAGTCATGATTTCAGCTTTATACACATTCTCAAGCTCATGTTGAAATTTTAAGATATGTTTGACCTGTCTATGAGTTATCAAAACATTATATTATTGGTCTTATATGATGTGTTCTACTGCAGGATATGAGTATGTGTGGAGAATATGTAAAATGGCTGTTACTGTGCACAGTTGGAAACCACTAATTGGCCTATAAAGCTAGAAATATGTTTTTTTCCAATGACAGAACAACACAGCAGGACAGACATATTAACATTTCAACATGCACCCAAGAAAGGCTATAAAGATAATGCCATTATTATACAAAATAAAAGCACACTCTTAAGTCAATTGACGGAAGTTTGTTTTAAAAAATTCCCCACGATTGTGTCCCTCATGTTCATTCCATCATTGTGTAGCATTTGAATGCAATGGAGAAGGTTCAACAATGCAGTGTATGAGTACTACAAGCCAAATTATAAAAATTACTGGTTGGCCTTATGTGCATTATCCACTTACTTGTCACCAATTAGTATGTGAACGCCACTGATCATTCCTATCCTGTTTCATTACTGGTGACTGGAAAATTTGTCTTTATGCTAATGTAAGGGAAAGAATAGAAAGGAATGCTTTAGTCCAAACAAAGCAGCAATGCCACATAGAAAGACCTGTGTGCATCCACATAAGATAATATCAGGCACCTGGTGGAACAGTAGCCATGTGGTGTACTACAAGTTCCTTGCATGAGGTGTAGCCTTCACTGTTGGCATTTATAGTCAACAACAGACATATTGCAGATGCAGTCCCAGAACAACAACTAAGAAGACTGTGTGAAGTGATGCTATTTCACAACAACAGCCACTGGCATTCTGCTAGACTGGCAAGAAACATTATACAACAGCTGGGTTGGGACGTCATTCTGTACCCACCTTTTTCATCTGATCTTGCGGCCCCAGGTTTCATATTTTCCTCTCTCTGTTCAATGATCTTCACATACTTCCTTTTGGGGTGAAAATACACTTTGAGCATGGCTCTGTGAGTTCTTTGCTACAAAACCACATGATTTCTACAGTTGTGGATTGAGAAAGTTACCTCAACATTGGCATAAGGTAGTGAATAGTGAAGCAGATTATGTTATTTATGATGACTTAAGTCTCCATTATGTATAGTCTGCATTTTTTGAACTTATAGTAAACACAACAGCCTTTTGTATCAGACTAAGGTGATCCATTGGTCATGAAAAGGTTAATCTGGAAACAAGCAGCAAAAGGCTAAGTCTGGAATAACATTTGCCACTCTCTTTCCCTCTGCCAGTCATCACACAAGTTGTCTTATACCTGCGGCCTAACTGCGTGAGGAGCAGTGGTGGAGAGATTGAGTTAGAATGTCAGATGTCAGAGAGGGCATGGAGTGGCAGAGTGTGTAATATAGAATGCACAAGGACAGGGACAGGGACAGGGACAGGGACGGAGCTATGCATGGGATAGGGCAGCATAGGGGTACCGAGTACTGGCTTGAAGGATGATTGTGGAACTTAAGGATGAGTTAAGGGGAACTCGCATATGTTTGAATTAGGGAAGCTGGTATGGGAGTGCAGCGGGTGAGAGGAGTGGAGATGGGTCTCGAGAATGCAGTACACATGTTCTGGAGCTACCAACAAGTCAGGCACCTTGTACTCAGTAGCATGTTGTCATTGGGTAGTCAATTAACATATTGGCCGGTGAGGGATAACTGTGGCACCCAGATGTGTCAGGCTATTCCACACATCAATCGGGTGGCAAAATACTGCTTTGGGAGAGAAGAAGGATTACAGGGACAATATTCTTTATTTCGAGACATTATGATGAGGTTTCAGATCACTGGCCATGAATGTGGTTAACTTGCTCCAGTCCCCAATAACAATGGCAATTTCCCTCTTTAAGAAGCTCAACTATGCTGAGTGATAGTTGTACTTAAATATATTCATCTAAGGATGATGATTGTAATATGAGCCACGACTACGGAATAAGGGGACTGTGATCTAAACATTAGTACTTATTGTAGTGTGCCAATTAGTAATTTAGCTTACCTTTACAATGACTTATTTTTAAATGTAAATTTGGTACTTAAAAATTTGTCTTCTTTCTTTTTGATCATATTTCCCTCACAATCTGCCACAGTACACATTTGAAACACAACTGCACATTTGTCATCAATCTCTTGTAGCTACAAAGGCACTGCCAATTTTCGGTAGGAACTATGTACTACGTAATTAATGTCCAGTGTCAAGTTCAAGCATAAAATTCTGAACAACTGTTTCACTGATATACTTTAGCACTCCACCAATGAAGATTTAATGTCAAAGAAAATGATGAAAAACATGTGCCATATAAGGAAACATTAAAGTGATAACATGTAATTAAGCTACCGAAGAAAGCGAAAATCTCATCTGCTAATACCTCCTCTGCCTGCACCTCTTGCGACTCCTGCAAAAAAATTAAAAAGCTGAATAACTTTACATCAATTAATTTAAGTGTAAATGAAACACCTCAGAATGTGGCAGTTGTATGTCATCTCACTGCACATGCTCATCTAAGTGTTAGTAAGTTGGTAAATTAAATATTGATAGCGATTAGGAATCAGGTGCAGTGACAAGTAGATAATTATGAAATTTTATTAATGTAAGACTGATGAAAACTGCATAATCATCCAAGTTTGAATCACAAAATATTTTAATTTTAATTGAGCTTAACGGTCTGAATTCACTAGAGCTGCCAGCTGCCACATACAGCCACTGTCACAGAGTAGGACAAAGGTGCCCACAAAATGACTGTCAACATGGTGGGAATGCAGACCATAGTTGCTAGATGTTTGAAGGCTGGTGTAAGGATATTACCAGTGACCAAAATAGAGGTACAGCATAGTTTGCTGGATCGAACACCCCTCAACTATGACCTGGTGTAGTAGTCAAAAGGATAATGGAAGGGGAAATTAATACCAGACTATTATAAAATCACAGATCATAGGGATAGTGATACGGTTCATCATGACTACATCTGCTGCTATCGGGCCAGGAATTTGTTAATAGATCTTGGTCCCAGAGAGTCATCGGAGGTTGGGCCACACAACAGAAGAGGGAGTGGAACTGTTAAAAGAACTAGTAAATTAAATCCAGCCAGTTTTTTGCTATCCTGAAGAGTGGGATGACACTGTGTGTACAAGTGTTTATAATGAATGTTGTTTGCCATCATAGAATGATGATTAAAACATGGAGAGCACATCTCTGCATGTGAGTTGAGTCACAACATGGCTCAGTCAATAGAGGGACTGTGATATGGCATGGTAAAGGTGAAGTGAAAGAATGGAACATTGAGTGGCAGTAATGATTAAAATTGTAAGATATTCTACCTGGGCATCACAACTGGGGAAATATGTTTCTCGAAGAGTGCCATGAAGCATTAAATCTCTAGTCATCCTTAGGAAGCTGTGTTTTGATTGTGCACATAGGTGGTGTAGGAGTCAGGAAATGGATGTCGTTGTTGTGGTCTTCAGTCCTGACACTGGTTTGATGCAGCTCTCTATGCTACTCTATCCTGTGCAGGCTGCTTCATCTCCCAGTACATACCACAGCCTACATCCTTCTGAATCTGCTTAATGTATTCATCTCTTGGTCTCCCTCTATGATTTTTACCCTCCACGCTGCCCTCCAATACTAAATTGGTGATCCCTTGATGCCTCAGAACATGTCCTACCAACCGATACCTTCTTCTAGTAAAGTTGTGCCACAAACGCCTGTTCTCCCCAATTCTATTTAATACCTCCTCATTAGTTATGTGATCTACCCATCTAATCTTCACCATTCTTCTGTAGCACCACATTTCGAAAGCTTCTATTCTTTTCTTGTCTGAACTATTTATCGTCTATGTTTCACTTCCATACATGGCTACACTCCATACAAATACTTTTTGAAACGACTTCCTGACACTTAAATCTATACTCGATGTTAACAAATTTCTCTTCTTCAGAAACACTTTCCTTGCCATTGCCAGTCTATATTTTATATCCTCTCTACTTCGACCATCATCAGTTATCCTGCTCCCCAAATAGCGAAACTCATTTACTATTTTAAGTGTCTCATTCCCTAATCTAATTCCCTCAGCATCACCCGACTTAATTCGACTACATTCCATTATCCTCGTTTTGCTTTTGTTGATGTTCACCTTATACCCACCTTTCAAGACACTGTCCATTCCATTCAACTGATCTTCCAAGTACTTTGCTGTCTCTGAAAGAATTACAATGTCATCGGCGAACCTCAAAGTTTTTATTTCTTATCGACAGATTTTAATAACTACTCCAAATTTTTCTTTGTTTCCTTTATTGCTTGCTCAATATACAGATTGAATAATATTGGGGAAAGGCTACAACCTTGCCTCACTCCCTTCCCAACCACTGCTTCCCTTTCATGTCCCTCGACTATTATAACCACCATCTGGTTTCTGTACAAATTGTAAATAGCCTTTCGCTCCCTGTATTTTACCCCTACCACCTTCAGAATTTGAAAGAGAGTGTTCCAGTCAACATTGTCAAGAGCGTTCTCTAAGTCTACAAATGCTAGAAATGTAGGTTTGCCTTTCTTAATCTAGCTTCTAAGTTAAGTCGTAGGGTCAGTATTGCCTCACGTGATCCAATATTTCTACAAAATCCAAACTGATTGCCCCCATGTCAGTTTCTACCAATTTTTCCATTCGTCTGTAAAGAATTCACGTTAGTATTTTGCAGCCGTGACTTATTAAACTGATAGTTTGGTAATTTTCACATCTGTCATACCTGCTATCTCTGGGATTGGAATTATTATATTCTTCTTGAAGTCTGATGATAGCAAATGTGAAACGGTCGCTTGATTTCGTACCATAGATAATTATGATATGATGGGTAAATTTGGCGATGCAGGAAGGGTCCAGATGGGGTTAGGAGTGCATGGAGTGTGAAAGAAACGCGGGTATTCCCACAGTAAGGCAAATGAGGTTATGGTGACTGAGGAGGTCAGCCAAGAGGGCACCTCTCTTACAGGTTCTGAGAGAGCTCCAAGGGGAGCAGCAGAAAGGGGTGAGGGAGTTGGCCAGTAAGCTGGAAGTAGACTGAGTGATGTAAACAGTACAAATGGAAAAGTCCAGGAGAGGAAGTAAAAGGCAGACAGGAATAGCTTGAAGCTGGGTTGTCAAGAAGACTATGAATGTCACCCTTAATGAGCAGCACGACTCCACTGCATGACATGGAATCTGTCCCTGGCATGGTGTGAGGTTTGGGGGATGTCAAAGCAGACTGGAAATAAATGACAGAGTTCAAAGCAGGTCGTGAGCAGTCAATTTTGTTTCCTGGAATCAGAGAACAAGTAGAGGCTGTGATTCCAAGAGCAGCCATAAATCGTCTTTGTTGGATCAAATGTCACAAACATTCCACTGGAAGAGTGCCACGATTAGGAAAGGGGAAAAGGGCAAAAAATGGAGGGTTGTCACCTCAGTGGCTATCGAGTGGCAGCTTTCGAAGGCTCACTGCTACAGGGCAAAGAGGCTGGAGAATCCGCCTCTATGAGATCTACAGAGGTGTCGGGATTCTCGTTCTATCCGTCCTTGGAATCCAGAGCAGAAAAATGGCTGGAGCTGCATACTGGCAACAAGGAGGTCAGCCAGCCAAGGATATCATGTGCTGACGCCATCGAGGAGGATCTCCGAGCCGATAAAGAAGCAGATCGTTTGCCTTTCTTTGATCTCTTGGAGCCTTCCTTGTTGGCAGAGGAAGACTCAGATGTTTATTGGCTGGAGGAACATGGAAAGTTTTCATGGGAGTGTTCCTTCTATCCTTCCTGGCTGTCAGTTGTGTAGCAGGTGACTTTCTCGTGTGAGGCAAAAGTTTGCGGTTTGTTTGCACAGCTGGAGAGGAGGAGGAGGAGGACAGGAGACGGGGCTGCTACTATGACACTGGGTGATTTTATAACCACAGCGCTATATTTCACATCACATGTCTGGATGTCCATGTCCTTCATGAACTGAGATGTAGCAAGAACAGTACTGTAACTGCCTGATGGTAGAACACAGGGTTACTTACAAGCCAACAATTTGCTAGTGACCCAGATTTCCTGGATGCCCAACCATCAAGAGACATGAGACAATCTGGGGAGGAGGTGGCATGGTCACCATTACAACTTGTGCAGCAGGGAGGAGGAGGCAGCCAGGTTACACAGTTGGTTGGGTGTCACCAGGACATTTGAGTGTGGTCGTAATGATGACACTGGTAGCAGTGCATTGTGTTTAGAATGTGTTGTCTTACTGATCTTTGATGGAAGCATCACCCTATCAAACTTGAAAAAAAGAAGGCAAGCCTGGACCTCATCCCATGGTGTAACCAGGGAAGGAAAGGTTGCTGGGTAATATGAAGTAGCATTCAGTGATTGTTCACCATTCATAGAATGGCCATTTGAGATCGGACAGAATTTTGCAGCTCAATACGCCTTATGCGTCAAGCAACCACCCCAATACCAGCCACTCTGACCAGGGGCTCTCCACATGGGTGCCATCCAGCCACAGCAAGGGCCGTCTGGCGCGGCAGCCACTGCCGGGAGTTCCGATCCTCTGAGAAGACAAGCAACCACTCCTTGCCATACATGGTGAATGAACAACTCAGGAATCAGGAGTGTGATCCCTGTGTTGTCAGGGAGCGCAGCCATATGGGTACGTAACAGCCCCATCACAAGGACTGGCCACATGTGCTGGTGACTTAGCAGGGTGGAAGGGGGCTACAGGGGGGAAGGGCGAGGGAAAGAAGGGGGGGGAGAGGAATCCACACCACAGATGCCAGGGAGGGAGTTGTTCCCAAAGTGGCTCACACTAAAAAACAGGAAATTTTGAAGTGGAGGTCAAACCTCAAGTGGGGACCTAAACACTAAAAAGGATGAATGAACAGGCAGAAGGAACAAAATTGCAAACAATACAGGAAATCAGGTGGATAGCCATGTCGATTTGAATCCGAACACTGAGAAAGGAGAAGGAGGGGGCAATGGAGAATGAGCAAGGATAGAGAGGGAGAGCAGGGTGACATATGCAGCCAGTAAAGAAGGTGATGTAAAGCAGTTCAGGTATTTTTATGACGTTTGAGTCTTGTGGTAAATAATGTGGAATTATAGGACACTCCTAAATAACCATTTGCTTAGTTCAGTAACATGTGCTGCTCACAATGTAATCACCCACTTTCTGGTGACTAGCACTAATTTTAATGCAGCTTTCAGTAAGGTTTGCAACACATACAATAACCCGAGATTGATTGTGTCAGCACATCTGAAAAAGCTGTTGGTGCTCCCATTAGTGACTGGGAAAGGTGCAAGTAAACTTCATGGACTACTTCAAGCAATGTTCACGTGATGATGGTATTAAAACTAATTGAATCCTTGCAAGACATAACTATATCTCAGCTCTTTGTAGAAAATGTTGACCAGTCTGTAGGAACAGAATTTCCCATCGCAGTTTCAAAAGCTTTCTGACATTAGGAGAGGGATAGGCTTTTCTCTAAAATAAATGCAAATCTGAAATCGTGAAGGCTACAGACCACCATGGCACCGCACAGATGGGAACAAACAGCAGACCGCCTGCAACGCCAAGCACTTTGGGCATTTTAGATGAATCTAGTCCCTGTTAGCGCTGCATTTGTCATGTGCCACTTGCTTCATGCTTTGCAGAAGTGCAGAAAATTGAGGCAAGCCACTTGTAGTGAACACAAACGTTTTGTGATGCCCAACAAACTGTGTGCCCAATTGCTGAAGGGTGTTCGTAGGGCTTCCAGTTGCACATCTGTATGCTGTCATGCTTGTCAAAAATGACACCACACAGAAATAAAACACACAAAATGGAACAAGGTAGGATTGTCCTAGTGACATAAAACACAAACACAATGGTATACATCCATCAAGTACATTGTGTTATTGCTCACTTAAGTCATACCTGGCATACAGGTGCTGCTTACAACAGTGACAACATGGTTAAAAGATAGCAGTGGCACATGAAAAACTTATGCTCTCTTAGTTTCTGACTTGCAGTCACGATTTATATCTGAAGCATGTGCACAGTGCCTCTGACTTCACAAATGTCAGAGTAAAGCACCCATTCAAGGAACAGATGGAATCATACCAGAAACAAAACAGTGAATCTCTGTTCAAGTCAACTCCTGTATAAATGTCTTCATTTTACCTTCTGTCTGTTTAATGTTGCTGAAGATAACCAATATCTCGTCTCGATCCAAATGAGTTGGATTTGACGAGTACAAAACTTGTCGATCCAGAATATTGGTCACCTGGCAAGATCGACATTTTGCTGGGAGCAGAAGTTTGTCTGTACATTCAGAAGGCAAGGACTACCTCCATAGGTACTGATCATCCTGTGCTTCAAGAGACAGAACTGTGTTGGGTTATTTATGCCAAAGCAGTATCAAATGGGAGAACACAAAATTTTGTCAAGCTACCAATTTGTGTTATGCTCTGTGAAAACTTACACTGACTTTCTTGAAGAAACTGTGGAGGACAGAAGGATCAAATCATGTCTGAGCCACAGTATCTCTAATCTCGGTGGCACAGTATTCCACTGGCATCACTAACTACTTAGGTTGCCGATACCGATTTGATCGCATGTTCCAAGCTAAGATCTTTGATCGATGCACATGCCTGATTGTGCATGTGTGTCGGTTTGGTGGAGCATGGAGAACATTTGGCTGGAGGGCATGCGGCTGGCAAGTTGTGATTTTGGGGAATTCTCGCTGTCCGGTGCAGGTCCTGAGATGCCACTAAAGGTCGAATTGGTGACGGCAAACTGGGCTGGATCACATCAGGACTGATAGCGGTGACCTGCGTGAAGAGATGCGGACATTGTGTGCAACCTGATTGGCTAGTTACTGGCTTATTCTACAAGCTTAAATTTTATGGCTCCTCGACGATCACATGTGGGGGTAGGATGCAATAATACCCTGGCTGGAATCCAGCAAGGCACCGCTCCTTCACAACTGAGTCAAGTTTTGAGTTGTTTTGTTATATTTGAGTAAGATCATGTCTGTATTATCTGGAATTGCATCTGTAACATTAATGGACCTATGAGTGATTCAGTGCATGATCATCAGTCAATGTTATTAATTGCACTTTGTGTTCCGGGTTATGTGTCATGCAAGTGTAAGAGTATTCCATGTTTTAAGTCTCATGAAAGGAATCTAATCTAACACAGTCTGTGTCAGAGGCAAAGCATGTGTATGCTTGAGCTAATGTATCAGCAGGTGCTGATATTTTTGCTTCTGATGGTTCAAATGGCTCTGAGCACGATGGGACTTAACATCTATGGTCATCAGTCCCCTAGAACTTAGAACTACTTAAACCTAACTAACCTAAGGACATCACACACAACACCCAGCCATCATGAGGTAGAGAAAATCCCTGACCCCGCAGGGAATCGAACCCGGGAACCCGGGCATGGGAAGCGAGAACGCTACCGCACGACCACGAGATGCGGGCTTTGCTTCTGAATAATACAAATTTTAAGGAGTATTAATTTGTATCTCTAGTCAGTTGTGCCAGTCGTTCACATTCTCTACTTCCTGGCCCTTATTGTATGAAGATTTATTTGTGCAGATTACTGTTCCCATGTGTGTCAGCAGAAAATGACGTCTTCCAGTTCCCTGGGCCCAGAGCAGAAGCATGTTTGCATTTTGCCATGGCGGCACTTCCGTCGTCACATTGCACCCAGATTGACTGGCAGTCTGCTGCTCCTACCAGTCACACTGTGGTGGCTCGAGGGAAGTTTTGTTGCTCATTTGACATGTGCCGTGGTGGAGTGTCACCTCTGGGCCGGAACCAGTAGTCTGCTCTTTTTGGTGAATTTATTGTGATCGGGAGCTTAAGGCACATTTACCTAGCTTGAGGTTCCTCCTTATTATACCTTTAACTACTTGCTCAAACCTTGCATTCTTATTACTAATTCTCAACACATTAAACCCTGTTAGTTATTAGTATAAACTGTCAATTGTTAGCTCGGTGAATAGTCATTAGCTAAATCCACTTGGGGAATTTGGCTGCTTGTTCCTTGTTGACTGTGATAGCTCCCTGCTGTAGCTCTCAGCTTGCTCTGAATTTTGGACGATTGTATATTTATTAAAGGTCATTTTTAATGTTTGTTTGCAATGCATGTGTTACTGCTTAAGGACTTTTCTTTCTTTTTCTTAAGTGTTATACATTAAGAAGAGGCCTTCCAACAGCTACAATCAATGGTGTGACTTGTGAATCTTCCTGTATTTGGACGAATGTTATTCAATTGTGTAACAGTTACTGAAGCATCATGTTGTTAGCACATTTGATGTCTGTCATTATAATTCATTTGACTGATAAAATTTTTTGTTGAACTAGCCCAATTGGTGTGACCTTTCCTTATTTTGTGAACTGTGTACTTCCAATTTCATGCCCTGTGCGTAATGGTACAAATGACAAAATATGGCTTCTAATTAATTAAGCCTGTTCGAGTTTTGACTGTGAGTATCGTGAC
This sequence comes from Schistocerca nitens, assembly GCF_023898315.1. Lineage (NCBI taxonomy): Eukaryota > Metazoa > Arthropoda > Insecta > Orthoptera > Acrididae > Schistocerca > Schistocerca nitens. The sequence continues at coordinate 1,182,702,593 of NC_064615.1, read as the reverse complement.
TTTAAGTAAGTTATTAAATTGTGATAATAATAACAATAATAATAATAATAGCAAACCACGTGGAGGCCCAGGAAAAGAATAGGCCTCCGGTATGTTCTGCCAGTCGTAAAAGGTGACGAAAAGAACAAACCACTAATAGGGCTAACCCCCTTTTAGTGTGATTAGTTGGTTCAGAACAGAACTAATGAAGCCTCGGACAAGCGCTGTCATGGTCGGGAACGACGCTTGAGCCCTATGCTGGTCCACAATGTTAACGACACTGCTAGCCACACGGAAAATGATTTAAATACAAATAGAGGTGTTTTGCAGGATATGCTTCCTGCAACCACTCTAGAAGGAAAACAAAGACAGAGGATGAGATGGCCAGATGAAGTTAACTGATACCTCATGTTCTGTTATTACCAAGCAACAAACTTAGGAACCAACACAACTGGATACAGATCACAAGTATACACAACATTTATTACCAGATAGCCAGAATTAAATTTTTTAACAGAACAACGACTAGCTGATCAGATCCGTGTAATAATAAAAAATAACAGGATACCCCAGTCAGAATTAGAAAACATCAAACAACAAGTACAACAAATACTGGAACAAAATAATGTGCAATCAGAAGAAGAAGAAAATACAGTAATGGACTCAAACATCCCAGAGCAAACAAACAAAGAACAACATGCATCAATTAAACAATCAGAGGAAAACAAAATGTTAAGACAGCCACCAGAAGAAGCACAAATAGAACACGAAGTGACACACATGTTAGATACAGAAGTAAATTTCAGCTGACATATATAGAATACAAAGACACAAACACAGACATTAGACCATTCTTACACAGACCACCAAATAACCCACAAGTCGAAACAACAATAACAACTATCAACACAATCATACACAACAAAATAAATGAAAATACAACTATGGAAGAGTTACAACTACTGTTTTATATAGGAGCACTCACTACACTAAATATACACACTAGGTGGAGATCAGAATCAACCAACACACAGAAGAAACCCACAAAACCAGCATGGCAACACAGGCTACAGATCAGAATAGAAAAACTGAGAAAAGTCATCGGACAGCTAACACAATTTATAAGAAATGAAATATCAGACAAAAGAGAAAAAGGTTAGGTAAAATCTCACAAGAAGAAGCGATAGAGCAATTAGATGAAAAGAAGCAGAAATTACAAGCATTGGCCAAACGACTTAGAAGATACAAAAAAAGTGAAAATAGAAGGAAACAAAGCCAAACAGTCAACAGAAACCAAAAGAAATTTTACCAGACAATAGATAACACACACATTAAAATAGACAATCCACCAAACATAACAGACATGGAACACTTCTGGAGGAACATATGGTCTAACCCAGTACAACATAACAGGCATGCACGGTGGATACAAGCAGAAACAGACACATACAAGATGATACCACAAATGCCTGAAGTGATAATTTTGCAACATTAAGTCACCCGAGCAATTAATTCTACTCACAATTGGAAAGCCCCTGGAAAAGATAAAATAGCAAATTTCTGGCTAAAGAAGTTCACCTCAACACATTCACATCTAACTAAATTATTTAACATATCTAAAAACAAAGATGATGTGACTTACCAAATGAAAGCGCTGGCAGGTTGATAGACACACAAACAAACACAAACATACATCAAAATTCAAGCTTTCGCAACCAACGGTTGCTTCATCAGGAAAGAGGGAAGGAGAGGGAAAGACGAAAGGATGTGGGTTTTAAGGGAGAGGGTAAGGAGTCATTCCAATCCCGGGAGCGGAAAGACTTACCTTAGGGGGAAAAAAGGACAGGTATACACTCGCACACACACATATCCATCGGCACACACACAGACACAAGCAGACATTTGTAAAGGCAAAGTCCCCCGTTCGGGTCTCCGGGCGGGGACTACTCGAGGACGTCGTTATCAGGAGAAAGAATACTGGCGTTCTACGGATTGGAGCGTGGAATGTCAGATCCCTTAATCGGGCAGGTAGGTTAGAAAATTTAAAAAGGGAGATAGATAGGTTAAAGTAAGATATAGTGGGAATTAGTGAAGTTCGGTGGCCAGAGGAACAAGACTTTTGGTCAAGTGAATACGGGGTTATAAATACAAAATCAAATAGGGGTAATGCAGGAGTAGGTTTAATAATGAATAAAAAAATAGGAGTATGGGTAAGCTACTTCAAACAGCATAGTGAACGCATTATTGTGGCCAAGATAGACAGGAAGCCCACGCCTACTACAGTAGTACAAGTTTATATGCCAACTAGCTCTCCAGATGTATGATGAGATAAAACAAATTATTCAGGTAGTGAAGGGAGGTGAAAATTTAATAGTCTTGGGTGACTGGAATTCAAGAGTAGGAAAAGGGACAGAAGTAAACATAGTAGGTGAATATGGATTGGGGCTAAGAAATGAAAGAGGAAGCCGCCTGGTAGAATTTTGTGCAGAGCATAACAATCATAGCTAACACTTGGTTCAAGAATCATGAAAGAAGGTTGTATACATGGAAGAACCCTGGAGATACTAAAAGGTATCAGATAGATTATATAATGGTAAGAAAGAGATTTAGGAATGAGGTTTTAAATTGTAAGACATTTCCAGGGGCAGATGTGGACTCTGACCTCAATCTGTTGGTTATGAACTGTAGATTAAAACTGAAGAAACTGCAAAAAGGTGGGAATTTAAGGGGATGGGAGGGACCTGTATAAACTGAAAGAACCAGAGGCTGTACAGAGTTTCAGGGAGAGCATAAGGGAACAAGTGACAGGAATGGGGGAAAGAAATGCAGCAGAAGAAGAATGGGTAGCTTTGAGGGATGAAATAGTGAAGGCAGCAGAGGATCAAATAGGTAAAAAGAAGAGGGCTAGTAGAAACCCTTGGGTAACAGAAGAAATATTGAATTTAATTGATGAAAGGAGAAAATATAAAAGTGCAGTAAATGAAGCAGGCAATAAGGAATACAAACGTTTCAAAAATGATATCGACAGGAAGTGCAAAATGGCTGAGCAGGGATGGCTAGAGGACAAATGTAAGGATGTAGAGGCTTATCTCACTAGGGGTAAGCAGAAAGGTGGAAGGAGTATATAGAGGGTCTATGCATGGATGATGTACATAAGGACAATATTATGGAAATGGAAGAGGATGTAGATGAAGATGAAATAGGAGATATGATACTGCGTGAAGAATTTGACAGAGCACTGAAAGACCTGTGTCAAAACGTAGCCCCCAGAGTAGACAACATTCCATTAGAACTACTGACAGCCTTGGGAGAGCCAGTCCTGACTAAACTCTACCATCTGGTGAGCATGATGTATGAGACAGGCGAAACACCCTCAGACTTCAAGAAGAATATAATAATTCCAATCCCAAAGAAAGCAGGTGTCAACAGATGTGAAAATTACCAAACTATCATTGTAATAAGTCACAGCTGCAAAATATTAACACGAATTCTTTACAGACGAATGGAAAAACTGATAGAAGCCGACCTCATGAATCGAAACATGACTGCGTCGCGTCGTTTCATGATTCGAGGGTCAGCAACTGATAAAAAAAAAAGGGGCCCCCCGGGTCCCAAGGTCGCGATGGCGGCGTCACTGTCCCGCCGAGATAATTTGTCCTTTTAGGACAATTATCTGAGCAAGCACCCACGCCAGCAAAAGGTTGGCGCGTGTAAAACTTGTCTTTTTGGAGTGACAGTCATGTGGGTATTGATAACGGAAATTGTTTAGTATATAAGGGGCTTAAAATTGTTGTCTTCACAGTATGTCCTCTGACTACACGCCCAACACATCTATTGTCTGTGAAGAGCTGCCAGAAACAGTAAGTACATTTCTAAATAATGGACAGTTTGTACAAACTTGCACGGATTGCTGTTTGTGGAAGACTTACAAATGCTTTAGATGTATATGAATTAGAAGTACCAGAAACGGTACGAGAAGACATTTTACTCCAATTCCGATATTCAAAATTCAATTTTATGTTAAATTCGTATCGACTGCCAGAATGCTATGTTTTTGATAGAAGCGAAAATGTCCCAATGATTAACGAAATTATCTGTGATGCAATAGAAGCAGCTTCTAAAATAAGAGCTGGAATTCCAGTTCCATGGGACATTCTCGCTTTAACCACAATGTCTTTTTTAGACACTACTACATTCTGGCAGAGTCGATTTAAAATTAAAATGTTTTTTTATGAAATTACTTATAAGCAATTGGTATTTACCATTTGTGAAAATTGCTTATATAAATTAACAAATTCTTGGCAAAATTCGTTACTGCAACCGCTTCTCAATGGTATGAAAATTAATATGGTTACGAGGGCACCATATTTTTCAAATGGTGTAATTTGTCCTCCACAAATTAAGCAATACAATCATTGGTGCATGTTCTGTGCCAATAGTCCTTTATTCAGAAGTGTACGTTGTGGTGGCTCATTGGGCCAAGTCTTTGATTCAGAAGACGACGATGATGATTTACCTGGTTTGTTACTTGCAGAGTTCTAATGGAGACGCTGACGGAGATCTTTCAATCAATCTTCACGCTGGTTCAAGCTCACCTGACGAACCCAACCCTGAAAGTCTTCATTTGGATTGCTACGAGATTGAACTGCCAGTTGGGAGCAACCGATGGACCCTTAGGGACATACATATTAACAATTTTGAATTGTTTGACGAAATTCGAAAATTCTTGTTCACAATTATCGTTTGGTTGCCAGAACTTTTGCGAATATCTGAAATCTCAGAACGATGGTATTACACTGATGTCATTGTCATCAGAGGACCGAACGATATTGATGAATTTAGTAGACGAATTGCTTCTATCGCATCAGTCTACCCTGGAGAAATTATCATATGGAAACATGATGACGACCACATCCACCTCGTCCACGATTGCACGTACTCCTCTAGACGATGTAGATGCCGATTTAGGGTTGACCCATTTATTGCCACCAGAATTAAGAAATGTCCACGACGAAGGAGAGCAATCACAGCAATGTCCGACCTTGACTGGTTCAATATACTCATATATTTCTTCTTGCAAAAAAGGCCAAGTCGGGGACAAGTTTGGATTAGAGGAACCCATAAGAGAGTGCCTGGTGAGTTTGAAATTGTACAATGGGTCAGTTTCATCGAGGGATCCCTCTCAGTATTGGAAAGGGAAAACCCTCCAATTAATGATCAGTTGCAACAAGAACTCACCAGAGATGGCTCACGTAAATGGCCTCATACAAAGCGCAAGCCAATCTCTGACTACCAAAGGTGCAACCCTGAAACGACGGCAAAAAAGGTACTTTCCATATTAATGTCATACAATTGTATACCACCAGAAAATTTAGTGAATGTAATACCATCAGGTCATCCATATTTTATTAATTTAATTGACCCAAAATTCAAACGGTTTTTGGATATGGGTTTAGAACTATATAAAAAAACCATAAATGATTTGGATTTACATGGAATAGAGAATTTATTATGTTCTGGTTCCGAAGATAATATTTTTTATTCTCATTCCACAAATGTTTGGGATTACTATTATACTCTTCAGGATTCTCTTGCTTGGATAAATAAACTTTTATTGTTTCAATGTGCAGATGATACTGACGAGGTTACAAAATTTTTAACAAATCTTGTATCTTGGTTTAATAAAAAAGGATTGTATCAATGGCAAGAAAGTGTATATGTACCAAATAAAAAATTAAACACATTATGTATTGTTGGTCCACCAAATAGTGGCAAAAATTGGTTTTTTGATTGTATAATTTCACTTGGTTTAAATGTTGGCCACATTGGACGTTGTAATAATAAAACAAATCAGTTTGCATTGCAAGATGCTGTTAATAGACGTGTCATTGTTGGTAATGAAATTTCATTAGAGGAGGGTGCAATTGAGGATTTTAAAAAAGTATGTGAAGGAATAGCTTGTAATATCAGAGTAAAGTACAAAGGAGACGCTATATTAAGACGTACTCCATTATTGTTAATTTCAAATTCACAACCAGTTATTTGTTCTCACCCACATTTTAAAGATATTCGTGTACGTACAATTAGGTGGAAAAAGTTTGATGAGTTAAAAAATGCTTGTAAAAAGCCGTATCCTCTGGCTTTCTTTCAATTACTTCAAATGTATAATATTGATTATTAAATAAAAGAGAGGAATTTGTACAATGTATATTTTATTGACAAATACAAATAAAGTATAATTGTTACATTTCAAATTACATTTGTTTAATTTCATATTGACCCTTATAAACAGATGATTCCTCATTCCTTTTTACATTAGACATATAAATCATATCAGAAACTTGAACATTTGATACAGTTGCTCTAGGGTAATGTGTCTCTAGACCATCTGCATAAACTGAACATTCTGCAATAACTTCAAACAACATTTGAGTATCAGTATATTTTGTAACATCACTATTTAAACTACTTGTGCTTAAAGCATATGTGGGATTAATGCCTACATGTAGGCTCGGTTGAACATTTGTATCATGAAGTCTAATATTGTACCCTGCAGAAGCAATATCAGCTTTTTCTATTAAATTATCATATCCTGATACTTCTGCATTTGTGATGGGAGTAACTCCTCCTACTAACTGTTCTTCCATTCTTGCTGGTTCAAAGGGGGTTAAAGAAAAACTATCACATGACATAAAAGGATTACAGTGCTTATCAGCATTAATATTATACCTTTGAATTACATTTTGAGCAGTAGTTGTAATAGGAAACATATCAACATTAGCCACTTTTGGAATTTTCAGAAAACCTAATGTTGGTGTATATGTATAGTCAACAATAACACTTCCTGTTCGTGCATCTGCATCTACTTCAGAAACACAAGACTGTACACATTTCCAACCCCAATTATGTAAACCCTTATCTTTTGAGCTAGTAACACACGCATAATAATATTTTAAATTAACTGGTTGTCCAAATTGATGTGCAGGCACTTTTGTAAGAAAGTCTGCTTCATCATTTCTATAACCATACCATGACTTCCAAATGGAATCAAACTTTCGTTTATGATCTATGGAAGTAGTTTCCATAGGTGCATTTGCAGTAAATGCTGTAGGCTTTACATTAATACCAGGTATTTTCAAATTAATACCTACACTTGTAATCATATTCTTATTTTGATTTAATGTTGCAAGTTCTGTATCACTTGAATTAGTCGGAAAAGCAATTCTAGGATTACGTGCAATTACTTTTACAGAACAATGAACAATTCTACTACCATCTGGTAATAAATCGAATTCAGAAGGCGTCATATACAAAAATGGCCGATCAACGGGAATTTCTGCTAAAGGAGTAATCATACATACTGCTTTTTCATGTTCAATCACTTTGTATGCTAATCCGTATGTGAAAAATCTATGAACTTTGCGATATCTTGTAATGTTACCGGTATCTAATATAGAAGGAGCAGGTAATGGATCAACACGAGTATTAGGAGAATCACCCAGTACATTAGCAGATGGTGCTGCAGTGCCTGTTAACGTTTTTTTTTTCTTAGATCCACCAGATTGACCTGCTGCAGCCTGTCGTTTACCTGAATCTACCTGCATTGGCGAACTCATACCTTCGTCACTGTCAGAGTATGGTACTAAACGTTGTGGTTCAGAATGTTGTTGTGGTTCTTCTGGTCCTTCTTCGTCTTTGTCTTCTTCGCTATGTGATACTTCTTCGTCCACGTGATGTTCGTCTACAGAACTTGTTCCAGAGGCTGAACCAGATGTTGATGGGCGGTCGTGATCTATAGGCAAACCACGGCGAACACGAGACATTAGCCATTGTTCATAGGCATACCGTTTCTGGCCTTCATGCATAAACTCCCAATTAGACCGTTCCCACGGTGGAATTTCATAATTCTGAAGGCAAGAAACGTTACAATTAAAAAATGTAACCAAAAAATTATTATAAACAACAAAAATTAAATTTACATACCTGTTTTTTCGGCATTCGGTTGTTGTGGGTACAAAGCTTTTCCGATGCGTTGTTCAACAGCTGTCTTCAATTTCAGTCCGTACTTTCCAACAAATGAATGCCAATTTCGTGTATGACTCCAGTCAATTGCAAAATCAATTATAGCTTTTGCATCCAATTGTTGAACTCGTTGTCTAAATTCTTCTTCTGTAAATGGTCGTTCCCTTGCTTCCTTTAGCAAATTATCGTATCCAACGTCGTGCTCTTTAGCAATGGCATCTGCTCCACTGCGCGGTGCGTCTATATTTATAGGATTTCCAGGTCCTACGTAATCACTACCAGGTAAAGTATATCCTTTCTTCTGTACACGTTCAACTAGTTTTTTAACACCGTAAGCAGCACCTGCGGCGGCAGCAGTCGTCGCGCCAGCCGCTATCGCTATCTGCCCTGAAGTCGTAACACCAGCTGTGCTAATTGCGGCCCCGTCCGTGACACTCTGAGATAACAAGGGCACTGTTTCGCTAGCCGTTGCTGTATCTGCACTCGGGTGACCTCGGCCATGATTTCGTGGTCTATTTGGGCGGCGCCGCCGCACTCCCTGATTACTTTCTTCTGGCCTTGTTTCTGGCACACGTTCAAATTCAACTGTTTCGCCACTCGTATCCAAATCGTCGTATGCTGGATTTTCTCCATACCGTATACGATTAGCAGCATCTTCTCTTTGCACTGTTCGAATATCATTACTGCTACGTGAACGATTAACATTTGTTAATGGAATTCTTTCCGCCATTTCAATGTCTTCCTCTGGTCCCGGATATAAAACACCTCCGTCGTATTGTATAGAGCCATGGTTGCCCGTACTTAAATACTGATTTACCCAAGACATTTTGCTGACTAAAATAAATAAATAATTGCCGCCTTTTATATACATTACGTTATTGAACAGCACGTGTTGGGCTGTCACTCCTAAAAGACAAGTTTTACACGCGCCAACCTTTTGCTGGCGTGGGTGCTTGCTCAGATAATTGTCCTAAAAGGACAAATTATCTCGGCGGGACAGTGACGCCGCCATCGCGACCTTGGGACCCGGGGGGCCCCTTTTTTTTTATCAGTTGCTGATAATGGACAGTTTGTACAAACTTGCACGGATTGCTGTTTGTGGAAGACTTACAAATGCTTTAGATGTATATGAATTAGAAGTACCAGAAACGGTACGAGAAGACATTTTACTCCAATTCCGATATTCAAAATTCAATTTTATGTTAAATTCGTATCGACTGCCAGAATGCTATATTTTTGATAGAAGCGAAAATGTCCCAATGATTAACGAAATTATCAGTGATGCAATAGAAGCAGCTTCTAAAATAAGAGCTGGAATTCCAGTTCCATGGGACATTCTCGCTTTAATCACAATGTCTTTCTTAGACACTACTACATTCTGGCAGAGTCGATTTAAAATTAAAATGTTTTTTTATGAAATTACTTATAAGCAATTGGTATTTACTATTTGTGAAAATTGCTTATATAAATTAACAAATTCTTGGCAAAATTCGTTACTGCAACCGCTTCTCAATGGTATGAAAATTAATATGGTTACGAGGGCACCATATTTTTCAAATGGTGTAATTTGTCCTCCACAAATTAAGCAATACAGTCATTGGTGCATGTTCTGTGCCAATAGTCCTTTATTCAGAAGTGTACGTTGTGGTGGCTCATTGGGCCAAGTCTTTGATTCAGAAGACGACGACGATGATTTACCTGGTTTGTTACTTGCAGAGTTCTAATGGAGACGCTGACGGATATCTTCCAGTCGATCTTCACGCTGGTTCAAGCTCACCTGACGAACCCAACCCTGAAAGTCTTCATTTGGATTGCTACGAGATTGAACTGCCAGTTGGGAGCAACCGATGGACCCTTAGGGACATACATATTAACAATTTTGAATTGTTTGACGAAATTCGAAAATTCTTGTTCACAATTATCGTTTGGTTGCCAGAACTTTTGCGAATATCTGAAATCTCAGAACGATGGTATTACACTGATGTCATTGTCATCAGAGGACCGAACGATATTGATGAATTTAGTAGACGAATTGCTTCTATCGCATCAGTCTACCCTGGAGAAATTATCATATGGAAACATGATGACGACCACATCCACCTCGTCCACGATTGCACGTACTCCTCTAGACGATGTAGATGCCGATTTAGGGTTGACCCATTTATTGCCACCAGAATTAAGAAATGTCCACGACGAAGGAGAGCAATCACAGCCATGTCCAACCTCGACTGGTTCAATATACTCATATATTTCTTCTTGCAAAAAAGGCCAAGTCGGGGACAAGTTTGGATTAGAGGAACCCATAAGAGAGTGCCTGGTGAGTTTGAAATTGTACAATGGGTCAGTTTCATCGAGGGATCCCTCTCAGTATTGGAAAGGGAAAACCCTCCAATTAATGATCAGTTGCAACAAGAACTCACCAGAGATGGCTCACGTAAATGGCCTCATACAAAGCGCAAGCCAATCTCTGACTACCAAAGGTGCAACCCTGAAACGACGGCAAAAAAGGTACTTTCCATATTAATGTCATACAATTGTATACCACCAGAAAATTTAGTGAATGTAATACCATCAGGTCATCCATATTTTATTAATTTAATTGACCCAAAATTCAAACGGTTTTTGGATATGGGTTTAGAACTATATAAAAAAACCATAAATGATTTGGATTTACATGGAATAGAGAATTTATTATGTTCTGGTTCCGAAGATAATATTTTTTATTCTCATTCCACAAATGTTTGGGATTACTATTATACTCTTCAGGATTCTCTTGCTTGGATAAATAAACTTTTATTGTTTCAATGTGCAGATGATACTGACGAGGTTACAAAATTTTTAACAAATCTTGTATCTTGGTTTAATAAAAAAGGATTGTATCAATGGCAAGAAAGTGTATATGTACCAAATAAAAAATTAAACACATTATGTATTGTTGGTCCACCAAATAGTGGCAAAAATTGGTTTTTTGATTGTATAATTTCACTTGGTTTAAATGTTGGCCACATTGGACGTTGTAATAATAAAACAAATCAGTTTGCATTGCAAGATGCTGTTAATAGACGTGTCATTGTTGGTAATGAAATTTCATTAGAGGAGGGTGCAATTGAGGATTTTAAAAAAGTATGTGAAGGAATAGCTTGTAATATCAGAGTAAAGTACAAAGGAGACGCTATATTAAGACGTACTCCATTATTGTTAATTTCAAATTCACAACCAGTTATTTGTTCTCACCCAGATTTTAAAGATATTCGTGTACGTACAATTAGGTGGAAAAAGTTTGATGAGTTAAAAAATGCTTGTAAAAAGCCGTATCCTCTGGCTTTCCTTCAATTACTTCAAATGTATAATATTGATTATTAAATAAAAGAGAGGAATTTGTACAATGTATATTTTATTGACAATTATTACAACAAATACAAATAAAGTATAATTGTTACATTTCAAATTACATTTGTTTAATTTCATATTGACCCTTATAAACAGATGATTCCTCATTCCTTTTTACATTAGACATATAAATCATATCAGAAACTTGAACATTTGATACAGTTGCTCTAGGGTAATGTGTCTCTAGACCATCTGCATAAACTGAACATTCTGCAATAACTTCAAACAACATTTGAGTATCAGTATATTTTGTAACATCACTATTTAAACTACTTGTGCTTAAAGCATATGTAGGATTAATGCCTACATGTAGGCTCGGTTGAACATTTGTATCATGAAGTCTAATATTGTACCCTGCAGAAGCAATATCAGCTTTTTCTATTTCATGAATCGAAACATGACTGCGTCGCGTCGTTTCATGATTCGAGGGTCAGCAACTGATAAAAAAAAAGGGGCCCCCGGGTCCCAAGGTCGCGATGGCGGCGTCACTGTCCCGCCGAGATAATTTGTCCTTTTAGGACAATTATCTGAGCAAGCACCCACGCCAGCAAAAGGTTGCCCGACACGTGCTGTTCGATAATGTAATGTATATAAAAGGTGGTAATGATTTATTTATTTTAGTCAGCAAAATGTCTTGGGTAAATCAGTATTTAAGCACGGGCAACCATGGCTCTATACAATACAACGGAGGTGTTTTATATCCGCGACCTGAGGAAGACATTGAAATGGGGGAAAGAATTCCATTAACAAATGTAAATCGTTCTCGTAGTACTAATGATATTCGGATAGTGCAAAGAGAGGATGCTGCTGCTCGTATACGGTATGGAGGTAATCCAGCATACGACGATTTGGATACGAGTGGCGAAACAGTTGAATTTGAACGGGTGCCAGAATCAAGGCCAGAGAGTGTCACGGACGGGGCCGCAATTAGCACAGCTGGAGTTGCAAGTTCAAGGCAGATAGCGATAGCGGCTGGCGCGGCGACAACTGCTGCTGCCACAGGTGCTGCTTACGGCGTTAAAACAGTAGTTGAACGTGTACAGAACAAAGGATAATTGTAATTTATTTTTATTTGTTGTAATAATTGACAATAAAAATTATACATTGTACAAATTCTTGTCTTTTATTTAATAAGGAATATTATAAATTTGCAACACTGAAAAGAAAGCTAAGGGATAAGGCTTTTTTATTCCATTTTTCAATTCATCAAACTTTTTCCACCTAATAGTTCTCATACGGACATTGTTGAAATCTGGATGACTACATACAATTGGCTGAGAATTAGAAATTAACAGTAATGGAGTACGTCTTAAAATAGCATCTCCTTTATATTTTACACGAATGTTGCATGCAATTCCTTCACAAACTTTTTTGAAATCCTCTACAGCACCTTCTTCTAATGAAATTTCATTTCCAATGATTATACGCCTATTTACGGCGTCTTGAGGAGCAAATTGATTCGTCTTATTATTGTATCGGCCAATGTGGCCTACATTAAGTCCAAGATGCGACCCTGCGATGTTAATGATAATCACCTTTTATCCACAGTATATAATAAAATACGTACCATAGACAAATCAAAGAAGAAATTTAAAGTAGGAGAGTTCGTAAGAATCAGTAAAAACAAAGCCATTTTTGATAAAGGATACAAACCAAATTGGTCTACAGAAATATTTAAGATAATTGGAGTCCAAGAAACATATCCTAGGACATACACTCTGCAAGATTTTGAACTAAATAATATTGCTGGTGCGTTCTATGGTCATGAATTACAGAAAACAAAATACCCCAATACTTATCTAGTAGAGAAAGTATTGTGCAGGAAAGGAAATAAGGCATTTGTGAAATGGTTAGGTTTTGATAGAAAACATAACAGTTGGATTACAGTAACATAAAATGTAATTTTATTATATAAAATTACAGTTATGTTTAAAGAATTATATAAAAATTACAGTTATGTTTTAAAGATATACCAAACGAACAACTGCTTCTTCAAGTTCCTAATAGTTATACCACAGATGCACACCATCACACGACACATCAGGAATTTTAAAGCATTTACAAAAAAGGCCTGAATACTAGGAAATGAAAATAACCTTCACAGTTTTCACATGATTCACAATTGTCTAACAGTTCACACTTGCCTGCTTTTGTGAGGGGCCATTACACTCTTTACTCCACACTGTTCAGCTTAATGTTTTAAGTAGTACTCTTTGTACCACTTCACCAGCAGATTTGTATTCAATTTCGCAGTTACTGGTTGGTACCTGCCAATACCATTCAGCTTACGTAGAGCATGTAGTGAAGGGCAGCCTTTCTCCTCCACATTAGTTATTAGGCAGTCAGGTAAGAACTCTCTTACCCATTTCACTCTTTCAGTACCTTTAACAAGTACAGTGCAGTTTGTTGGTACCACTGACTTGATGGAGTTTAATGCACTATCCAGCGAGACTCCAACTGAATTAATGTTGTAGTGGTGATGGTTCTCGGCCAACCATTTTGCTGATTCGATATCAAGTTCGTAATACGGTGTTGTACATTGAAGAATGTAACTTCCAGAGGCAAACACTGTTCCATCATCGCACACCATTTGGAATGCTAAGTCCTTAGGAACAAATTCATTCGCACATGTCTTGAAGCCTTGACAGTCGAAGATTACAGTATACATCTTGAAAGAAGGTTACACACACACACTTGCTGCTGCTGCTCGTAGATGTCGACGTTATCGGTTCAGAGGACATGATGTGCTGAGCTCCAAATCACCCCCCTTATGTACTAAAATTCGGGTACAGCCGGTTAAAACAACTCCTGTTATCAACACGTGTCGGGCAACCTTTTGCTGGCGTGGGTGCTTGCTCAGATAATTGTCCTAAAAGGACAAATTATCTCGGCGGAACAGTGACGCCGCCATCGCGACCTTGGGACCCGGGGGGCCCCTTTTTTTTTATCAGTTGCTGACCCTCGAATCATGAAACGACGCGACGCAGTCATGTTTCGATTCATGAGGGTCAGCAACTGATAAAAAAAAAGGGGCCCCCCGGGTCCCAAGGTCGCGATGGCGGCGTCACTGTCCCGCCGAGATAATTTGTCCTTTTAGGACAATTATCTGAGCAAGCGCCCACGCCAGCAAAAGGTTGCCCGACACGTGTTGATAACAGGAGTTGTTTTAACCGGCTGTACCCGAATTTTAGTACATAAGGGGGGTGATTTGGAGCTCAGCACATCATGTCCTCTGAACCGATAACGTCGACATCTACGAGCAGCAGCAGCAAGTGTGTGTGTGTAACCTTCTTTCAAGATGTATACTGTAATCTTCGACTGTCAAGGCTTCAAGACATGAGCGAATGAATTTGTTCCTAAGGACTTAGCATTCCAAATGGTGTGCGATGATGGAACAGTGTTTGCCTCTGGAAGTTACATTCTTCAATGTACAACACCGTATTACGAACTTGATATCGAATCAGCAAAATGGTTGGCCGAGAACCATCACCACTACAACATTAATTCAGTTGGAGTCTCGCTGGATAGTGCATTAAACTCCATCAAGTCAGTGGTACCAACAAACTGCACTGTACTTGTTAAAGGTACTGAAAAAGTGAAATGGGTAAGAGAGTTCTTGCCTGACTGCCTAATAACTAATGTGGAGGAGAAAGGCTGCCCTTCACTACATGACCCTCGAATCATGAAACGACGCGACGCAGTCATGTTTCGATTCATGAGGGTCAGCAACTGATAAAAAAAAAGGGGCCCCCCGGGTCCCAAGGTCGCGATGGCGGCGTCACTGTCCCGCCGAGATAATTTGTCCTTTTAGGACAATTATCTGAGCAAGCACCCACGCCAGCAAAAGGTTGGCGCGTGTAAAACTTGTCTTTTAGGAGTGACAGCCCAACACGTGCTGTTCAATAACGTAATGTATATAAAAGGCGGCAATTATTTATTTATTTTAGTCAGCAAAATGTCTTGGGTAAATCAGTATTTAAGTACGGGCAACCATGGCTCTATACAATACGACGGAGGTGTTTTATATCCGGGACCAGAGGAAGACATTGAAATGGCGGAAAGAATTCCATTAACAAATGTTAATCGTTCACGTAGCAGTAATGATATTCGAACAGTGCAAAGAGAAGATGCTGCTAATCGTATACGGTATGGAGAAAATCCAGCATACGACGATTTGGATACGAGTGGCGAAACAGTTGAATTTGAACGTGTGCCAGAAACAAGGCCAGAAGAAAGTAATCAGGGAGTGCGGCGGCGCCGCCCAAATAGACCACGAAATCATGGCCGAGGTCACCCGAGTGCAGATACAGCAACGGCTAGCGAAACAGTGCCCTTGTTATCTCAGAGTGTCACGGACGGGGCCGCAATTAGCACAGCTGGTGTTACGACTTCAGGGCAGATAGCGATAGCGGCTGGCGCGACGACTGCTGCCGCCGCAGGTGCTGCTTACGGTGTTAAAAAACTAGTTGAACGTGTACAGAAGAAAGGATATACTTTACCTGGTAGTGATTACGTAGGACCTGGAAATCCTATAAATATAGACGCACCGCGCAGTGGAGCAGATGCCATTGCTAAAGAGCACGACGTTGGATACGATAATTTGCTAAAGGAAGCAAGGGAACGACCATTTACAGAAGAAGAATTTAGACAACGAGTTCAACAATTGGATGCAAAAGCTATAATTGATTTTGCAATTGACTGGAGTCATACACGAAATTGGCATTCATTTGTTGGAAAGTACGGACTGAAATTGAAGACAGCTGTTGAACAACGCATCGGAAAAGCTTTGTACCCACAACAACCGAATGCCGAAAAAACAGGTATGTAAATTTAATTTTTGTTGTTTATAATAATTTTTTGGTTACATTTTTTAATTGTAACGTTTCTTGCCTTCAGAATTATGAAATTCCACCGTGGGAACGGTCTAATTGGGAGTTTATGCATGAAGGCCAGAAACGGTATGCCTATGAACAATGGCTAATGTCTCGTGTTCGCCGTGGTTTGCCTATAGATCACGACCGCCCATCAACATCTGGTTCAGCCTCTGGAACAAGTTCTGTAGACGAACATCACGTGGACGAAGAAGTATCACATAGCGAAGAAGACAAAGACGAAGAAGGACCAGAAGGACCACAACAACATTCTGAACCACAACGTTTAGTACCATACTCTGACAGTGACGAAGGTATGAGTTCGCCAATGCAGGTAGATTCAGGTAAACGACAGGCTGCAGCAGGTCAATCTGGTGGATCTAAGAAAAAAAAAACGTTAACAGGCACTGCAGCACCATCTGCTAATGTACTGGGTGATTCTCCTAATACTCGTGTTGATCCATTACCTGCTCCTTCTATATTAGATACCGGTAACATTACAAGATATCGCAAAGTTCATAGATTTTTCACATACGGATTAGCATACAAAGTGATTGAACATGAAAAAGCAGTATGTATGATTACTCCTTTAGCAGAAATTCCCGTTGATCGGCCATTTTTGTATATGACGCCTTCTGAATTCGATTTATTACCAGATGGTAGTAGAATTGTTCATTGTTCTGTAAAAGTAATTGCACGTAATCCTAGAATTGCTTTTCCGACTAATTCAAGTGATACAGAACTTGCAACATTAAATCAAAATAAGAATATGATTACAAGTGTAGGTATTAATTTGAAAATACCTGGTATTAATGTAAAGCCTACAGCATTTACTGCAAATGCACCTATGGAAACTACTTCCATAGATCATAAACGAAAGTTTGATTCCATTTGGAAGTCATGGTATGGTTATAGAAATGATGAAGCAGACTTTCTTACAAAAGTGCCTGCACATCAATTTGGACAACCAGTTAATTTAAAATATTATTATGCGTGTGTTACTAGCTCAAAAGATAAGGGTTTACATAATTGGGGTTGGAAATGTGTACAGTCTTGTGTTTCTGAAGTAGATGCAGATGCACGAACAGGAAGTGTTATTGTTGACTATACATATACACCAACATTAGGTTTTCTGAAAATTCCAAAAGTGGCTAATGTTGATATGTTTCCTATTACAACTACTGCTCAAAATGTAATTCAAAGGTATAATATTAATGCTGATAAGCACTGTAATCCTTTTATGTCATGTGATAGTTTTTCTTTAACCCCCTTTGAACCAGCAAGAATGGAAGAACAGTTAGTAGGAGCAGTTACTCCCATCACAAATGCAGAAGTATCAGGATATGATAATTTAATAGAAAAAGCTGATATTGCTTCTGCAGGGTACAATATTAGACTTCATGATACAAATGTTCAACCGAGCCTACATGTAGGCATTAATCCCACATATGCTTTAAGCACAAGTAGTTTAAATAGTGATGTTACAAAATATACTGATACTCAAATGTTGTTTGAAGTTATTGCAGAATGTTCAGTTTATGCAGATGGTCTAGAGACACATTACCCTAGAGCAACTGTATCAAATGTTCAAGTTTCTGATATGATTTATATATCTAATGTAAAAAGGAATGAGGAATCATCTGTTTATAAGGGTCAATATGAAATTAAACAAATGTAATTTGAAATGTAACAATTATACTTTATTTGTATTTGTCAATAAAATATACATTGTTCACATGAGGCAATACTGACCCTACGACTTATCTTAGGAGAAAGATTAAGGAAAGGCAAACCCACATTTCTGGCATTTGTAGACTTAGAGAAAGCTTTTGACAATGTTGATTGGAATACTCTCTTTCAAATTCTGAAGGTGGCAGGGGTAAAATACAGGGAGCAAAAGGCTATTTACAATTTGTACAGAAAGCAGATGGCAGATACAAGAGTAGAGGGGTATGAAAGGGAAGCAGTGCTTGGAAAGGGAGTGAGACAGGGTTGTAGCCTATCCCAGATGTTATTCAATCTGTATATTGAGCAAGCAGTGAAGGAAACAAAAGAAAAGTTTGGAGTAGGTATTAAAATCCATGGAGAAGAAATAAAAACTTTGAGGTTCGCCGATGGCATTGTAACTTTGTCAGAGACAGCAAAGGACTTGGAAGAGCAGCTGAACGGAATGGACAGTGTCTTGAAAGGAGGGTGTAAGATGAACATCAACAAAGGCAAAACGAGGATAATGGAATGTCGTCAAATTAAGTCAAGTGATGCTGAGAGAATTAGATTAGGAAATGAGACACTTAAAGTAGTAAAGGAGCTTTGCTATTTGGGGAGCAAAATAACTGATGTTGGTCGAAGTAGAAAGGATATAAAATGTAGACTGGCAATGGCAAGGAAAGCGTTTCTGAAGAATAGTAATTTGTTAACATCGAGTATAGATTTACGTGTCAGGAAGTCGTTTCTGAAAGTAGCCATGTTTGGAAGTGAAATGTAGATGATAAATAGTTTAGACAAGAAGAGAATAGAAGCTTTTGAGATGTGGTGCTACAGAATAATGCTGAAGATTAGATGGGTAGATCACATAACTAATGAGGAGGTATTGAATAGAATTGGGGAGAAGAGGAGCTTGTGGCACAACTTGACTAGAAGAAGGGATCGGTTGGTAGGACATGGTCTGAGGCATCAAGGGATCACCAATTTAGTATTGGAGGGCAGCGTGGAGGGTAAAAATCATAGAGGGAGACCAAGAGATGAATACACTAAGCAGATTCAGAGGGATGTAGTCTGCAGTAGGTACTGGAAGATAAAGAAGCTTGCACAGGATAGAGTAGCATGGAGAGCTGCATCAAACCAGTCTCAGGACTGAAGACCACAACAACAACAACAACAACCTTATTCTGGTTCAGTGATGTGTCTAGCCCGTAGATCTGTGAGCACAATGACAACTGTCATTACATCAGGACACAAACATGTAGTTGAGCTGTCATTAGTATGTAAATATTGTTTGCGAAATATTTTGATTGTTCAGTAGACAATTTAATTGTGATAATTGACTTGAGATAACATTTTGTTTGCCAGTGTAAATGAAGTTGCAAAGGTTGTGGGTCCAGGAAGGATTGAGTGCAAAAAACAATGAAAATTAAGTGCAGATGAATAGGATACATAGAAAGAAGTAGATTAATTAAAATGTGGTTTGTGAAGGGCAGCGCACAGAAGGGCTGAATGCCCTGGGCTGATGAAATTTGTGAGAACCATTGAAGGAGGCCAGGAAACGGTGTGGTGTTCATTACATGCTACAAAACCAAACTTGTTTTGCTACTGGTGAAAATCACCCACGCTCTGCCAGTCTCAGGGGTTTTACCCTCTACTTTCACTCACCTGAGCAAGAGGAGGTGGCCCTTGCACCTCGACAGGGCCTGACTGACAAGAAAAGAAATTGCATGTTAGTTTAAAAACTGCTTTATCTGCAAAGGTAAAACAAACAGGTGATTAACTACGAATGTTACAATATGACATGATAAAGAACAGAATTATTTCAATCTTTTAGAGTGCCTACTGATCAGTGAATAGCTGAGCATCTGATCTACTCAATAATGTACAACAGTGAGCATTACTAACTGAGTTCCAGAAAGCTAAAACTTTATTCCAGTTGGAGGCTGGTATCTGAAGACTGCCAGGGGCAAATGAATTTATACTGTCAACATTTCTCATAATTATTGACCAAATCCTGTAGTAACATGCTTATTGAAACATACAACTTTATGTTACAGGATTAACTCACTGTGGCAAGTGTAACAGGAACTGTGCGTATGACTGTATAAGTAGCCTCACTCACTGCAGGCATATGCCAACATTATATTCATCAAGTATTTGACAATGAGAGCACTTAGTGACTTGGAGGAAAATTTACCCCCATTTTCAAATTATCAGGAATTTTTCCCAGGAATGCCCCACACAAAGTAATAGCAAAAATGCTTATCACTTACCACATTTTTTCTGTTGATGCAGTCAATTTGCTACATCAAACAAATACAATGCATCCCTCCTTTATTGACTTACAGATGAGTACTTACAGCCAAAAGAAGGCATGGCAGCTCTATTTCCCTTGGCTACTCAGGAACATCTATCTTCTTGTGCTATTTTCGTTACTTCTTTGTCTCTGGAAACTTATTACCATTGTCTTGGGTTCCATTGGGTGGCCTTCATCTCTGTGTCATTCCACCTCACCATCCTTCTTCAATGATGATGTGGCCTGATTCCTGTATTATTCTTCTAGGTCTGTGCCTCCTGGATGCCACTGTCATTGCCTCCATGAGGATGACGGATTCACATTTTTGGTGCTGTTATAGACAACTTTTCCTCGGAGCACAAAAAACAACATTGGAATCTAGGACATCACCAGTGCAACTTGCAGTGCTCACCTAACATCTTAAAGAATGAGTCTCATATTAGTGACAACCTTAGAGCATATCAGAACTATTTTTATGTTGCTTGCACTAGGAAGCTGTTTCACTTGCACAACATTATCATGTGCCTACTGTGTTGCAACGAAGTTCTAACGTTATGGCTACCTGAACACAATTCTCTCCTTGTGCATGAATCGTCCACAATATGTGGGACATATGACCATAAGTGTGGGTGGCAGATGGTAGTTCCCTGCTGGATTCCCTGTAGAGAGGTGAGGCAGGAATACAAACAGATTGGTCTGGGAGCAGACTGTAGTGAAAATCTTAATGGGAAATATTTTATGAACAAAGGGAGAGTGATACTGTACATACATTATTTTTGGATATTTATTATCAGCCATTCTCTCCACATGTGTGAAAACATTTATCCTGTGTGATTCAGTTGTTTCCACTATATTATGTACTCTCAACATGTTCTTTTAAGAGATGATCAGCTCTCATGTATCACAAAGTATAGAGTAGATATCTTATTTCTGCAAACTGGATTCCTTGTAACCTCCATAACCGACTGTAAACACTGGAATTATTCCAAGAAACTGCCGAGACATCCAGGTCAAAATACGGTGAACAATAAAATCATCTCCAGTACACCATCTCATAAGGAGGAGGATAAATACTGCATTGAAAAATGGTACCTGTCCATTTGTGAGGGCTAACCTCCAACTACATTCAGGATTTTCATGTGGTTTTTATTAATAAATACATTGATTAATTAGCAAGGTTGATTTGTATACTCTATTACTGCAATACCATACACGTCATCTAGCCATAGGTACTTAGCATTAGCTATTATAAATGTAGGAATGTAGTTTTGAATGTAAAGAAATTATCAAAATGTTTATTTTTCTGAACACTCTAGTTACAAGACACAAGAAATCAGTTTCTTCAAGAATATTTTATCAGTGAACATAAATGTCAAACAGTATATACCTAGCAAATAATGTAATAAAGATAAACATCTTCACTGATTTTGCCACCCACAAGAAAGCAAAAGATTGAAAGCTCCTTCTGTAGCAATAAAGCAAAAACTAACACTTTTAGCACCAACTATTGGCCTCTGTGTTCAAATAGCATGCGGCCGCAATGACAGATCAGTCCCGCACACAGAAATGGGACATTCCTGTAGTTGAAGATACTCTGAAACAAACATGTTGGCAGGATCCTTATGACTGGTTACAGAAGGGTTAAGGGATCCACTGAAAATGTTAGTATCAAACAATTCATATGGTAGTGCTGAATTTAGCAGCTATGGCCAATTATAAACTATATTGAAACCCCAATATTTCCATTTCATTTACTAACCTAAGAGTATTGTTTCAGAGTCCACACAACTATAGGAATCTCCAATTTCTGTGTGGTAATGTGATCTGTTGTTGAGTTTGCATACAATTTGAAGACACAGGTTGACAGTTGGTGCTAGACATGTGTGTTTTTGATTTGTTGGTACAGAAATGAGTAAAGTATATTTTGTAGAAGGAGCTTCTGATCTTGTACAGTTTTGAAACCCAAATCCTCCACAATTTCTTCTACTCACATCACTAGTCATTGGAATGCAAATATAGAATACAGTTACCAAATAACCAGCAACCAGTAACAAAATCATGTTTTATTTATTTACTTTTGCAAATCGATTTCAATTGATTAACAGCCATCATCGGTGCTACAAATACAAGAATAAAAATAAATAATAACAGTGACCAAATGAATAAATGTACATAAAGCAATGTAAAACCAATTAAATGTGCGTAGACACATTACACCATTTAAAAAGCACATACAAAATTACCTTTCAATGAATATGTGCCCTGAGTAGTAATACTGCCTTAAGCAGAGGTCAAACATAAAGTGATACATCGAGAATTGACTATGACAATGAGAAGCCATAAGGGGGTGCTGCAAAGCAAGCCCACCCTCTATGCAAAAAGATACAGTTAAAATAAAAATGAGAAGAAGAAATGACATACAAAGTGAAGTAAAATATAATGATATGCTAAAATATTTACATAAAATTGATATATTGACAAAGATTTTGTCAACCACATAGTACAGTTATATACACCAAAAAGCGATTGTACAAATTAGTAAAAAGGAACAAACATAGATGAGAAGCACACCACAGAAAATTTTTTAAAATTTTTTAAAATTATTTATCATATTATCAAAGAGCTAAAGTTAATCATACACATCAACACGTGCCCAGGCAACGGGCAACCACGACCACTAGGGGCCCGGAGCAGAAAACCAAGAGAGCCATAGCCGGAAGTGCCACAGCATAATAGCGCCCAAAGAGGAAAACCGAAGAGAAACCGCATTACTGCCCCTACTAGATAAGAGAATTACTGGCGCCAGTGGCTCCCACATGGCTCAGTAGTTTTTGAACTTGCTTGTCTGTCCATTTTATCAATTTGCTCAATAAACAAATTGGTTAGAGAAAAGGGGAACAACATTTTAATGGAAAAAAATGAAAGACTGATGTGAAATTGTTAGGTGGGAGGCACTGGGTTGAATGTTCAGTCGCCTATATGGAATGATTTTCCTTCCTCAACTATCAGTGGCCCCTATCTGCACAGTGTATTATAGTTGTCTCTTTACTTTAGGTGACCGTAAGAATGTTTGTCTAATGTGGTGTCCTGCTTCTAAAGTATGGAAATTAGTGAAGGGAGAGTGTGAATCACTGTGCTGATACATAGCCTAATCTTCTCTAATGGTACCAAAAAGAGCATCAAATCCAAAGTTACCACACGATGTATGCATTGACATCATCATCATCATCATCATCATCTTTGTCAGATTCCCTCACACCTGTAGACAGTGAGGGCAGGTTCATAATTTAACTCGTTACATTGGCGTACATCATTACTTCTCAAGCCCTGGCTTGTGGAATACTGGGTTAAGAGTTTCTTTTCCAACCTGAATCCAACCAGCTACCTCAAAGTCAAAAATCACAGAACATGCTAAACCTTTGGATATTGTTTATCTTAGGGGCAGTCAAATGAAAATAAGGCAGTTAGCAAAAGGTATTCACAATTATCGTGATTACTCTCGAAATAATAAACAGTTCACTTATTTTTTTCTAAGTGTCTACGTACTGCTGTGCAAGACAACGTCCATACACCAAGGAATGTTGCCTGGCGTTACTTTATTTTAGGACATGGCCCGCCCACATGTTGCCAATATTATTTCGACCACGTTGCAGAAGTTTCGCTGGGAAGTCCTTACGGATCCTCCACAAAGTCACGAGCTCTCCCAATGCGATTTCTGCATTTCTGGAGCCCTCAGGAAAGACATTCGTGGCCACCGATTTGCTTCGCACGAAGAGGTGCAGGCTTTGGTGCAATCACGGTTCAGTAGAGAACCACTAATATTACAACGCTTCACTTTTTTTTCCACTTGTCTCGCTTTCATTTAAGTACAATCTTAAAATCAATGAAACAGATCGCTCATGTAGAAGCACTAATCAGTGCCGTTACTCCTGAGATACTACCTTTCCAGGTATAGCGACCATATTGTTATTTTTCAGTTACTAATGGGTATTCGTTCCTAATAATGCGGTGGGATTGTGGTGTCACCGCCAGACGCCACACTTGCTAGGTGGTAGCTTTTAAATCGGCCGCGGTCCGCTAGTATACGTCGGACCCGCGTGTCGCCACTGTCAGTGATAGCAGACCGAGCGCCACCACACGGCAGGTCTAGAGAGACGTCCTGGCACTCGCCCCAGTTGTACAGCCGACTTTGCTAGCGATGCTACACTGACGAAGACTCTCTCATTTGCCGAGAAGATAGTTAGCATAGCCTTCAGCTAAGTCAATTGCTACGACCTAGCAAGGCGCCGTATTCAATTGATATTTATTATATGAAGCATGTATCATCAAGAGCGATGTTATACAATTATGGATTAAAGTTAAGTATTCCAGAAGCTACGTACTTTTCTTTATAGCATTCATTACGTATCCTGTTTCAGACCTCACGCCAGCCTGCGTGAGCTTAACGCGTGCTATTCGGCTACCCGTCCTAGTGGATTGGCTATCGGGTCAGTCCACTACAGGGATTATGTTGGGTTTCTTTCTTTCACTATCCTTCTCGAACTGTGAAGTTTTCCTTAGGTCTCTGCAGGTCTGGAGAGGGGGTTGTATCCCTGACATTCGCTTTACGGTCAGGGAAACGTCCAACAAAACCGTGGCTGGAACTTTTGTTGATATTATCACTTCACTTGTCCGGTTTCTACCATGCCTTCCGGCATCGATCCGTGCATGACGATATCGTCATTTATTTTCATCATCTGAACCTTTTTTCGGGGGTCATTTGTTGTCCTCCCTCCCCTCCTATTTCGCTGGTTCGTGCACTTTGGTCCGTCAGTATGGGTTGGGGCGAAGGTCTTCTGTTTGCGCCGCCCACTCTGTTGCTTGTTTCTGCGATGTTTGTTTTTCTGCCTTCGTGTGCTGCAATGAAGTTGACGGTGTCTTCTTGTCTTGCGTATAAGCACTCGGTCTCTCGGTTGCACCTTTGTCCAACATCTGCTATTCGTTAGGCTCGAGCAGCAGAGTGGAGCCAGCCTCCACCCTGAAGCGGGTTTCGGCGTTGCTTCGCCAGTTTCCTTCCCTGTTGCCCGCTCCTGTGTGCCGAGCCCCGCTGGAAGAGACTCAGCCGGCCGTGGCGGCCGAGCGGTTCTAGGCGCTACAGTCTGGAACTACGCGACCGCTACGGTCGCAGGTTCGAATCCTGCCTCGGGCACGGATGTGTGTGATGTCCTTAGGTTAGTTAGGTTTAAGTAGTTCTAAGTTCTAGGGGACTGATGACCTCAGATGTTAAGTCCCATAGTGCTCAGAGCCATTTTTTTGGAATTAAGGCCTACGAGCTTTTTAAGCTCATAGACGTGGCCAGCTTCCTTCCTTCGGCACTGGTTCTCAGCTGTATCCACACTTCGGAAAACCAGCTGCGGTTTCTTGTCCTTTACTCGGTTACACTCCTTGACAGAAACATCGCGGAATCCAGCAGGTTGTAGTTCCTGCAGACCGTTCCTTCATTATACATCCAAGGAGCACCTTAGCTGTCGTCGTCTTCACCTTCTAAACTGTCTTCTCCGGTGCTGGGACGATGTATTTGTCGAGAAGAGGCTCGAAGGGTCTCACAGCCTGACAAACAATCCATTAACACCTGTAACATAGTGTTATTAAGGCTCTCGATCCTGATATCGTACTCTGTGGTGACTTGGAGCGAGCTTAGGAACTCGAACCAGCCTTCACCCATATATTGGATGTAGAGCAGCGGAAACGGTTCTGCTAGACTACTGTTGTGCTGGTCAGTGACGCTCGGATCATTCGTCCGTTGTGGTCCAGCTTCAGTGCAGATGATAGGAGAAGTCATCCTCGTTGGGGATGCCATGCTCGGAAGAGTTGCTCCGAGCGTCCTCTGAGGTTCTTCTGTGGCCAGGGAATAGTTCGTCGATCATCTGGACATTCTGTCGCTCGGTTGACTATGACGGGTTGTCCCTCAGCGGTCTGCCCACAGTTTAGACGTCCTCCCTTTCCTGCTGCATCTGCGACTGCCCTTGCCGATTGTGGTGTGCGCAACGTCAGCCTGGTAGTACTGCTTATCGTCGTTATAACAGCAACACGACAGTTTTGCCAGGCGAACGCGCTCCACAGGGCTGTCACAATCTTCAGCCCCCAGCTGTGCAGGGCGCAGTCAGCAGCAGCGGTCCACTCTCTGCGACTTAAAGGACAGCCGTGGGGAGAGCTTACTGGCACCCGAACGAGCTAAGTGAGGTCACAATGACCAAGTCCGGCGTTCGCGACTGCAAAACGGCCTGACGTAGAACTGGCGGGAGAGTCGTATGCTTAGAGCTGTAGAGCTGTGTGTGTCTGCAGCTGCAGGAGGTCACACGATTTAGTTTTGGAGAATTCTTCTAATATGGTTACTGTCCTTGTTCTAGACCGGGAAGTAGACGCGTTCGAGAAACTGATGAGGCTGTCGCTGTAGGAGGTGCAGCCACTGGAGATAAATGCAATAAATCTACGTAACAACTATATTTTTAGGCTACAGATTTAAAAAATTACAAATTCAGGAACATTTTCAGTTACGCTTAACACCACCTCGAGGAGACTGGCAGTAATACGCGCTTCTTCTTATTGAGCAGGCATAGCCGCGGACGCTTATCTTACTCAGAAGTTGAGTGAACTCTTCCTTGCAAAATCCACGGATGTCGTTCTCGATACCAAGATATATCTCCTTCAGTAACAGCCGCATCAGTTTGCCGAAGACGTCTACTTCCCGATCTAGAACATGGTCAGTAGCTATATTCTCCAAAAACAAAAGTTTCCGACGTCCTGCAGCTACAGCACAGTAATCACACCTGACAAACAAGAATTAACTGATGAAATTGTCGATACTGTCTTTCAGAAAATTACTAAGTGGTTCCTTGTAAGCGGACTCTCACAGAATTTTGATAAGACAGAGTACATACAGTTCCGTACAGTGAATGGTATGACGACATTAATAAATATAGACCTTAATCACAAGCATATAGCTAAGGTACAATATTCCAAATTTTTAGGTGTGTCCATTGATGAGAGATTAAATTGGAAGGAACACATTGATGATCTGCTGAAACGTTTGAGTTCAGCTACTTACGCAATTAGGGTCATTGCAAATTTTGGTGATAAACATCTTAGTAAATTAGCTTACTACGCCTATTTTCACTCATTGCTTTCATATGGCATCATATTTTGGGGTAATTCATCATTGAGGAATAAAGTATTTATTGCACAAAAGCGTGTAATCAGAATAATAGCTGGAGTCCACCCAAGATCATCCTGCAGACATTTATTTAAGGATCTAGGGATATTCACAGTAGCTTCTCAGTATATATACTCTCTTATGAAATTTGTTATTAACAACCAAACCCGATTCAAAAGTAATAGCAGTGTGCATAACTACAATACTAGGAGAAAGGATGATCTTCA